>NC_054840.1:29984042-30005350 GCF_018345385.1 Vulpes lagopus | reverse complement strand
CCAAAGTGCAGGTCCTGAGGAGGACGGGGGTCCTGTCAGTGTTGACGTGGCCCCACATTTTCCTCAAGCCTCACCATAAGACCTGAGGAGGCTGGGGGCTCCTGTCAGCATGGACCTGGCCCCAAATCTTCCCAAACCTTCACAGTGGGTCCTGAGGAAGTCAGCGTCTGGTTGTGTGGATGTGGCCCCACGTCCTCCCAAAACGTCACCCTGTGTTCTGAGGAAGCCGGGGTTCCTGTCACCGTGGATGTGGCCCCCAGGTTCCAGAAGCCTCAACTTATGTCCTGAGGGGCCTGGGAGCTCCTGCCAGAGTGGACGCGGCACCACATCTTCCTGAAGCCTCCCCGCGGTTCCTGAGGTGGCCCAGGGGCTCCTGTCTGCGTGGATGTTGGCCCACATCTTCCTGAAGCCTCACCGCGGGTCCTGAGGAGACCGGGGCTCCTGACAGCGTGAACGTGGCCCAATGTCCTCCTGAAGCCTCACTGCGGGTCCTGAGGAGGCTGTGGCTCATCAGCGTGGATGCGACCCCACCTCCTCTTCAGGCCTCCCAAGCACAGGCTGACTCCTGTTAGTGCAAGAGGAGGAGGCTTACTGCGCATGCAGGATCCTTGGGTGGGGTCTGCGGTCGGGCGCCCCCTGCGGGACGCTTAGGCACTGCAAGAGGCCATGCAGGAGGTGGTGTCCCTGCGCCCGGGGCCACACCTGCCTCCTTCCAGGCTCCAGCTGAGGCCTGTGAGCTTCGGAAACGTCTCACTGAAACGGAGCCCAACACCCGGCTTTCTCAGAAATACTTAAGGACGATGAATTGGAGCCCACAGGACGCAAAATGAAATGTGGACCAGACTTTTACCACGTCCTACCAAACCCACTCAACCCTCTTCCACTGTGGGCAGGACCGCGGGCTGGTGCAGCCACCCTGGAAACAGTGTGGAGGCTCCTCAGGAAGTTACAAATAGAGCCGCCCTGCGACCAGCAGGTGCTCGGCCTGGAGCTCACTCCGAAGATACAGATGCAGTGAGACTCCGGGACAACTGCACCCCAATGTCCACAGCAGGCGGGTCCACAGTAGCCACACTGTGAGAGGAGCCTCGGTGCCTTCAGACAGATGATGGATAAAGAGGATGGGAGATAGATGATGGTAATAGATGATAGATAGATAGATGATAGGAATGTTACTCAGCTATCAAAGAGAAGGAAATCTTGCCATTTGCAATGACGTGGATAGAACTAGAGGGATCATGTTAAGTGAAATCAGTCAGTCAGGAAAGAAAATGGCCGTATGGTGTCATTCATAGGTGAAATTAAAGAAGCAAAGCAGATGGACATCTGTGAAGGGAAGGAAAAACAAATAAGATGAAAACAGAGATGGAGGAAAAAGAGACTCCATCACAGGAAACAAACTGAGGGTCGCTGGAGGGGAGGGAAGTGGAGGGACAGGGTAACTGGTAGACGGGCATGAAGGAGGGCACGTGATGTCATGAGCACTGGTGTTATCTCCAACTGGTGAATCCCTGAAGTCTATCTCTGAAAGTATAATACACTATACTGTTAATTAATTGGGTTTAAATTAAATTAAGTTTAAAAACTCAGTTGACTGTATCAGAGTGCATTTTCTTCCAGGCTCTCTATTCTGCTCC
This sequence comes from Vulpes lagopus, assembly GCF_018345385.1. NCBI lineage: Eukaryota > Metazoa > Chordata > Mammalia > Carnivora > Canidae > Vulpes > Vulpes lagopus. The sequence goes on along the minus strand of NC_054840.1, from coordinate 30,003,713 downwards.
TTCAGCAATGCCAGAACCACACCCCTGTGGGTTTGGTTTGTTTAAGTAGGCTCCATGCCTCGTCCACAGCCCAGCACAGGCCTAGTACTTATGACCCCAAGATCAAGACCAGGGGTGAGGTCAAGAGTCAGATGCTTAACCAACGGAGACAGCCAGGGGCCCAAGAACCACACTGCTTTATCCTGTGTCTCTGTGACATCGTTTGAAATAAGAAAGTGCTGCGTCCAGCTCTGTCCTGCTTCTCCAACACTGATTTGCTGTCCAGGGTCATTTGTGGGGGCGGACAAATGTTAGGAGTGCTTTTTCTATTTCTAAAATCGGCCACCATGATTTTGATAGGAATGACATTGGAACTGCGGGTGGCTTCTGGAACTGTGGACATTTTAACAAGATGAAGGCTCCGACCCCACGAGCCCAGGAAGTCCTCCCAAAGTCTTGTAATTTTCAGTGTACAAGTCTTGCAGTCTCTTGGTTCAGTCTAATTATTTTGTTTTTTGGATGCTCCTGATAAGGGAGTCATGTCCTGAATTTCCTTCCTGAGTGCTCATTGTCGGGACACAGCAAGGCTACTGATCTCTGTTCATTTTGTGTCCCACAACTTTAAGGAATTCACTCATTAGTTCTAACAGTTTTTGGTGGAGTCTGTCGGGTTTCCTGTTTCTAATACCACATCTTCAGCAAATAGGGACAGTGTGATGTCCCCCTTCCAGGTGTGGAACCTTTTCTGTTTCCTGTCTGTTGACTACGATAGGACTTCCAGTGCTGAGAGGGGACTTCCTTGGCTTGTTCCTGCTCTTAGGGGAGACGATTTCAAGTTTTCACCCTTGAGGATGATGTCAGCTACGGGCCTTCCTACACGGCCTTTATTCTGTTGATATACGTTTCCTCAAAACCCACTATGCCGAAAAAAAAAATAAATAAAAAACCCACTATCCTTTTTTTTTAAATAATAAATTTATTTTTTATTGCTGTTCACTTTGTCAACATACAGAATAACACCCAGTGCTCATCCCGTCAAGTGCCCCTCTCAGTGCCCGTCACCCATTCACCCCCACCCCCCGCCGTCCTCCCCTTCCACCACCCCTAGTTCATTTCCCAGAGTTAGGAGTCTTTATGTTCTGTTTCCCTTTCTGATATTTCCCACACATTTCTTCTCCCTTCCCTTATATTCCCTTTTACTACCCACTATGCTTTTTATGTTGTATTTTGTCAAATGCTTTTTCTGCAACTCTTGAGAGGATCGTATGCCTTTGTCCTTTCTCTTGTTTTGGTTTTTAAGATTTTATTTATTTACCCATGAGAGTCATTTTGTTCCAGGTGAGGCCAGAAGGAGACCACAGGAACCAGGTCCAGGAAAGCCCCATATGGGAACCAGAGCCACCAGATCCAGGTGAGACCCAGGTGGGGACCACAGTCACAAGGTCCAGGTGAGGCCCAGGTGGCAACAAGATTCACCAAGTCCAGGTGAGACCCAGGTGGGGACCACAGTCACAAGGTCCAGGTGAGGAACAGGTAAGGACCAGATTCACCAGGTCCAAGTGAAGCCCGGGGGGGGACCAGAGTCAAAAGGTAAGGGTGAGGTCCAGAGGGGGACCAGAGTAACCAGTTTAGTTTGAGGCCCAGAGTGGGACCAGAGGTCCCCGGTCAAAGTGAGGCCCAGGTGTGGAATAGAGTATCCAGGTCCCAATGATGCCTATGTGAGGACCAGAGTCACTAGGGCCATGCAAGGCCCAATGGGGATCAGAATCACCAGGTCCTGGTGAGGCATAGAACGAGACCACAGTCACCAGTATCAGGTGAGCCCCATGTGGGAATCAGAGCCACTATATCCAGCTGAGTCCCAGGTCCATGTGAGGCCCACGTGAGGACCAGAATCATCAGGTCGAATTGAGGCATAGCTGGGGACAAGAGTCACCAGGTCTAGGTGACGCCTAGGTGGGGACGAGATTCACCAGGTCTGAGTTAGGTTAAAGTGGGGACGAGAGTCACCAGGTCCAGGTGAGGCCAAACTGAGGACCAGAGTCACCAGATCCAGGTGAGGTCCATGTTGGAAAGAGAGTCACCAGGTCCAGGAGAGGTCCAGGTGGGGACCAGAGTCACCAGGTCCAGATGAGGCCCAGGTGAGGACCAGACTCACCAGGCACACGTGAGGCCCAGGTGGGGACCAGAATCACCAGGTATAGGGGAGGCCCTTGAAAGAACCAGAGTCAACAGTTCAAGGTGAGGCGCAGGTGGCAACCAGAGTCAGAAGGTCCAAATCAGGCCAAAGTGGGGTTCACAGTCACCAGGTCAGGGTGAGACCCAGAGGGGGACCAGAGTCACCTGGTCCAGGTGAGGCTCAGTTGTGGAACACAGTAACCGGGTCCCAATTATGCCCAGTTGAGGACCAGAGTTAACAGGGCCAGGTGAGGCCCAGATGGGGATCAGAGTCACCAGGTCCAAGTGAGGCCCAGGTGGGGACCACAGTCACCAGATCCAGGGTAGTCTCAGGTGCAGACCAGAATCACCAGGTCCAGGTGGGGCCCAGGTAAGGACCAGAGTTACCAGGTCGAGGTGAGTCCCAGGTGGGGAACACAATAACCATGTTCCAATGATGCCCATCTCAGGACCAGAGTCACCAGGTCCACTTGAGGACCAAGTGGGGACCAGATTCACCAGGTCCAGGGGAGGCCCAGGTGGACACCAGAGTTACCAGTTAAAGGTGAGTCTAGGAGGACAGCACGGTCACCAGGTCTAGGTGTGGTCCATGTGAGAACCAGATCACCAGGTACAGGTGAGGCCCAGGTGGGAACCAGAATCAGCAGGTCCAGGTAAGGCCAAGGTGGGGACCACAGTCACCAGGTCCAGGTGAAACCAAGCTGAGGACCAGAATCACCAAATCCAGGTGAGGCCCGGGGGTAGGGGGACTGGAGTCACCAGGCACAGGAGAGGCTACAAGAACAGCAGGGACACCAGGTCCACGTGTGGTTCATGTGGAAACCAGAGTCACCAGGTCCAGGTGAAGCCCAGGTGAGGACCAAATTAAATGTTCCAGAGTCTCACTTGGGAAACAGACTAAACATATCCTGATGATGCCCAGGTGAGTACAAGAGTCACCAGCTCCAGGTGAGGTGCACGTGAGGACCAGAGTCACCAGGTCCAGGTGATACCCAGGAGGGGACCAGATTCACCAGGTCCAGGTAAGGCCCAGGTGGAACTCAGTCACCTGGTCTGGGTGAGACACAGGTGGGGACAAAAGTCATAAGACCAGTTGAGGCCCAGGTGGGAACATAGTTACCAGGTCCAGGTGAGGCCAAACAAAGTACCAGAGGCACAAGACCAGCTGAGGCCCAGTTGGGGACTGGAGTGACCAAGTATAGGTTAGGTTAGAAGGACACCACAGTCATAAAAACACAGCTAGTTGAAAACTGGCTTCTAGGGATGCTTCCTTGTGAGAGCTGAGCTCAGGGCAGGACCTGCCCACATCCTGGCTACCTGCAGACATACCTCCTATCATCCTTAAGTGAGGTGCTGGAAGAGGTTGTGTGAAAAGCATGTGGAAGTGTCTGGCCTGTACTCAAGTGAATCTGAATTCAATACAGGGATTTCCAACAGCCTTGTTCAATGAGAGTCGTGCTAGGTTCTATCTCCCCTGTAGGAGTGGCAAGCAAACATGTACCTACAAGGCATTCACATTTCTGAGAGTTGAGCTTATGGCCTGTCCCTCCCACATCCTGACTGCCTGTACGGTTCGCTTCCACAGGATTTCGTTCTACGCAGAACAGTAGCAGAGAGAGAACCAAGTGACTTGCTTGTCACTTTCGCACCTCCCGGACAGCTTCATCCACAGCCTGCATACACCTTACACTGCTGCTACATTGTCACGGCCTTAAGAACGCAGCTACTGGAAAGCTGCACTGAGGCATGCTTCCCTTGAGATATGAGTTCAAGGCAGGACCCCACCGCATCATGACTGCCTGTAGACGTAGCTGCCAACATCCTCATTTTAGGAGCAGGGAGAGGATGTCAGAAATGCATGTGGAAGCACAGGGCTGTACTCACGTGTATGTGAGTTGAATACAGCGATTGCCAACGTCCCTGTTCAATTAGAGTGTAGCTAGGTTCTAACTCCCCTGTATGAGTGGGGGCAGACATCTGCCTCCCAGGCATACACGCTCCTGAGAGTTGAGCTTATGGCCTGTCCCTCCCACATCCTGCCTGCAGGTACACCTCGCTCCTAACAGGCCTAGGCTCGATGCGGGACTGAAGTGTTGTGAGAGGTAAGTGGAAAGTCCCGGCCCACAAGACTAGTGCCTCCATGCTCAATCCAGCGATTTCCTAGTAATTCCTATGTTAGCCAGGTGCTACATCCTAAGTTCCATAAGAGAGAAGCTAGCTGGACGCCTGGTCCCAAGGCAACTTACTTCTAGGAGTTGAGCTCACCCTCAGTCCCTCACAGTTGCACACTGTCTGCAGAATGAGTTTCGAATGTCTGCACCACAGCCGTTTGTCACAAGCTTGTGAGACGCAAGTGGAATAAGCAGACCTGGAGGGTGTCTCCAACTGCAGTGGAGTAGTATTCTAGGTACCTCCTGGCTTAGAGTACTGCTACGATTTCAGTGCCCTAAGAACGCAGCTAGTTGAAACCTGGCTTGTAGGCATGCTTCCTTGTGCGAGCTGAGGTCAGGGCAGGACCCTCCCGCATCCTTACTGCCCGTAGACATAGTTCCCAACATCCTTATGTTAGGCGCCGGAAGAGCTTATGTGAAAAGCATGTGGAAGTGACAGGATTCTCCTCAAGTGAATCTGATCTCAATACAGACATTGCAAATGTCCAATGAGAGTGTAGCTCAGTCCTAGGTCCCATCAAAGTGTCTAACAGACATCTGCCTGCAAAGCATACACAATTCTGAGAGGTGAGCTTATGGAGTGTCCCTCCCACATCCTGCCTGCAGGTACACCCCGCTCCTAACAGACCTAGCCCCGATGCGTGCCTGAAGTGTTGTGAGAGGTAAGTGGAAAGTCCCGGCCCACAAGACTAGTGCCTCCAAGCTCAATCCAGCGATTTCCTAGTATTTCCTCTGTAAGCCAGGTGCTACATCCTAAGTGCCATACGAGAGAAGCTAGCTGAACGCCTTGTCAGAGAGCAACTTACTTCGGAGAGTTGAGCTCACCCTCAGTCCCTCACAGTTGCACACTGCCTGCAGAATGAGTTTCCAACATCTGCACCAGAGCTGTTTGTCAGAGGCTTGTGAGACGCAAGTGGAATAAGCAGACCTGAGGGTGTCTCCAGCTGCAGTGGAGTGGTATTCTGGGTACCTCCTGGCTTAGAGTACTGCTAAGTTCTCAGTGCCCCTAATAACTCAGCTAGTTGAAAGCTGGCTTGTAGGCATGCTCCTTGTGCGAGCTGAGGTCAGGGCAGGACCCTCCGGAATCCTGACTGCCCGTAGACATAGGTCCCAGCATCCTTAGGTTAGGCGCAGGAAGACGTTGTGTGAAAAGCATGTGGAAGTGACAGGATTCTCCTCAAGTGTATCTCATCTCAATACAGACATTGCAAACGTCCTTGTTCAATGAGAGTGTAGCTCGGTCCTAGCTCCTATCAAACTGTGTAGCAGACATCTGTCTGCAAAGCATACACACTTCCGAGAGTTGAGCCTTATGGACTGTCCCTCCCACATCCTGCCTGCAGGTACACCGCGCTCCTAACAGGCCTAGCCCCGATGCGTGCCTGAAGTGTTGTGAGAGGTAAGTGGAAAGTCCCGGCCCACAAGACTAGTGCATCCAAGCTCAACCCAGCGATTTCCTAGTATTTCCTGTGTGAGCCAGGTGCTACATCCTAAGTGCCATACGAGAGAAGCTAGCTGAACGCCTTGTCCAAAAGCAACTTACTTCGGAGAGTTGAGCTGACCCTCAGTCGCTCACAGTTGCACATTGCCTGCAGAATGAGTTTCCAACATCTGCACCAGAGCTGTTTGTCAGAGGCTTGTGAGACGCAAGTTGAATAAGCAGACCTGGAGGGTGTCTCCAGCTGCAGTGGAGTGGTATTCTGGGTACCTCCTGCTTAGAGTACTGCTAAGTTCTCAGTGCCCAGCTAGTTGAAAGAATGCAGCTGGTTGAAAGCTGGCTTGTAGGCATGCTTCCTTGTGCGAGCTGAGGTCAGGGCAGGACCCTCCCACATCCTGACTGCCCGTAGACCTAGGTCCCAGCATCCTTATTTTAGGTGCCGGAAGAGGTTGTGTGAAAAGCATATGGAAGTGACAGGACTCTGCTCAAGTGAATCTGCGTCCAATACAGACATTGCAAACGTCCTTGTTCAATGAGAGTGTAGCTCGGTCCCAGCTCCCATCAATAAGTGTCTAGCAGCCATCTGCCTGGAAAGCGTACACACTTCTGAGAGTTGAGCTTATGGCCTATCACTCCCACATCCTGACTGCCTGTACCGTTCGCTTGTACAGCATTTCATTCTACGCGGCACAGGAGCAGAGAGAGCACCAATGACTGGCTTGTCAATTTCGCGCCTAGAGGACAGCTGCCTCCAAGGCATGCACACTCCTTTGGGTTGAGCTGATGGCTTCAACCGCCCACATGCTGACCGCCTGTACCCTTTGCAGCCAAGGGATTTTGTTGGACACGGGATTCAAGCTTTGTGAGAGGCAAGTGTCTCTTTGCTCAGTCCAGTGACTTCTGATGACTTCCTCCCTCAGATGGGTGGTACATACTAACTTCCAACCCTGCGTACCTAGTTGCAAGCTCTCTCTCGGGGGAACTTCCTTCTGTGAGATGAGCTGATTCGCGGTCCTTCCCACTTCCACACTGCCTGCACATGGAGTTATGAACATCGTCACTAGACATGTTTGTCAGAAGCTCATGGGACGCAAGGGGCAAGCTGCAGGCCTCAATGGTGCTGTCACTCGGTGCAGTAGAGCAATATTCACGCAACGTCCTGACTTCCAGTGCTGCTACATTCTCACGGCCATAAGAACGCAGCTAGTGGAAAGCTGCATTCGGGGCATGCTTCCTTTTGAGAGTTGAGCTCAACGAAGGACCGTCCACCTCGAGTCCCCCTGTGGGTGAAGCTGCTAACATCATCATGTCAGGTGCAGGGAGACGTTGTGAGAAATGCCTGTGGAAACGTCAGGCCTGCCCTCAGGGCAAGGTGAGTTGAATACAGCGATTGCCAATGACCTTGTTCAATTAGAGTGTAGCTAGGTTCTAACTCTCCTGTATGAGTGGGGAGCAGACATCTGCCTCCGAGGCATACACGACCCTGAGAGTTGAGCTTATGGCCTGTCGCTCCCACATCCTGCCTGCAGGTACACCTCGCTCCTAACAGGTCTAGGCTCGATGCGTGACTGAAGTGTTGTGAGAGGTAAGTGGAAAGTCCCGGCCCACAAGACTCGTGCATTCAAGCTCAATCTAGCGGTTTCCTAGTATTTCCTGTGTGACCCAGGTGCTACATCTTAAGTGCCATACGAGAGAAGCTAGCTGTACGCCGTATCCAAAAGCAACTTACTTGGGAGAGTTTAGCTCACCCTCAGTCCCTCACAGTTGCACACTGCCTGCAGAAAAGTTTTCCGACATCTGCACCAGAGTCGTTTGTCAGAGGCTTGTGAGTCGCAATTGGAATAAGCAGACCTGGAGGGTGTCTCCAACTGCAGTGGAGTGGTATTCTGGGAACCTCCTGGCTTTGAATACGGCTACATTCTCAGTGCCTTAAGAACGCAGCTAGTTGAAAGATGGCTGGTAGGCATGCTTCCTTGTGAGAACTGAGGTAAGGGCAGGACCGTGCCGCATCCTGACTGCCCGTAGACGTAGGTCCCAGCATCCTTATGTTAGGAGCCAGAAGAGGTTGTGAAAAAGCATGTGGAAGTGACAGGACTCTGCGCAAGTGTATCAGATCTCAATACAGACATTGCAAACGTCCTTGTTCAATGAGAGTGTAGCTCAGTCCTAGATCCCATCAAAGTGTGTAGCAGACAATTGCCTGCAAAGCGTACACACTTCCGAGAGTTGAGCTTATGGACTATCCGTCCCACATCGTGTCGGCAGGTACACCGCGCTACTAACAGGCCTAGTCCCGATGCCTGACTGAAGTGTTGTGAGAGGTAAGTGGAAAGTCCCGGCCAACAAGACTATTGCATCCAAGCTCAATCTAGCGGTTTCCTAGTATTTATTGTGTGAGCATGGTGCTACATCCTAAGTGCCATACGAGAGAAGCTAGCTAAACGCCTTGTCCAAAAGCAACATACTTCGGAGAGTTGAGCGGACCCTCAGTCCCTCAGAGTTGCACACTGCCTGCAAAAAGAGTTTCCAACATCTACACCAGAGCCGTTTGTCAGAGGCTTGTGAGATGCAAGTGGAATAAGCAGACCTGGAGGGTGTCTCCAGCGGCACTGGATTGGTATTCTGGGAACCTCCTGGTTTAGAATACTGCTACGTTCTCAGTTCCCTAAGAACGCAGCTAGATGAAAGCTGGTTTCAAGGCATGCTTCCTTGTGCGAGCTGTGGTCAGGGCAGGACTCTCCCGCATCCTGAATGCACGTCGAATTAAGTCCCAGAATCCTTATGTTAGGCGCCGGAAGAGGTTGTGTGTAAAGCATGTGGGAGTGCCAGGACTCTGCTCAAGTGAATCTGAGTCCAATACAGACATTGCAAACGTCCTTGTTCAATGAGAGTGTAGTTGGGTCCTAGAACCCATCAAAAAGTGTCTTCCAGACATCTGCCTGCAAAGCATACACATTTCCGAGAGTTGAGCTTATGGACTGTCCCTCCCACATCCTGCCTGCAGGTACACCCCGCTCCTAATACGCCTATCCCCGATGCGTGCCTGAAGTGTTGTGAGAAGTAAGTGGAAACTCCCAGCCCACAAGACTAGTGCATCCAAGTTCAATCCAGCGAATTCCTAGTGTTTCCTGTGTGAGCCAGGTGCTGCATCCTAAGTGCCATACGAGAGAAGCTAGCTGATCGCCTTGACCAAAAGCAACTTACTTCCGAGATTTGAGCTCACCCTCAGTCCCGCACAGTTGCACACTACCTGCAGAAAGAGTTTCCAACATCTGCACCAGAGCCGTTTGTCAGAGGCTTGTGTGACGCAAGTGGAATAAGTAGACCTGGATGGTGTCTCCAGCTGATGTGCAGTGGTATTCTGGGTAATTCGTGGCTTAGAGAACTGCTACCTTCTCAGTGCCCTCGGAACGCAGCTAGTTGAAAGCTGGCTTGTAGGCATGCTTCCTTGTGCGAGCTGAGGTCAGGGCAGGACCGTGCCGCATCATGACTGCCCGAAGACGTAGGTCCCAGCATCCTTATGTTAGGAGCCAGAAGAGGTTGTGAAAAAGCATGTGGAAGTGACAGGACTCTCCTCAAGTGTATCTGATCTCAATACAGATATTGCAAACGTCCTTGTTCAATGAGAGTGTAGCTCAGGTCCTAGATCCCATCAAAGTGTCTAGCAGACATCTGCCTGCAAAGCATACACACTTCCGAGAGTTGAGCTTATGGACTGTCCCTCCCACATCCTGCCTGCAGGTACACCGCGCTCCTAACAGGCCTAGCCCCGATGCGTGCCTGAAGTGTTGTGAGAGGTAAGTGGAAAGTCCCGGCCACAAGACTAGTGCATCCAAGCTCAATCCAGCGATTTCCTAGTATTTCCTGTGTGAGCCAGGTGCTACATCCTAAGTGCCATACGAGAGAAGCTAGCTGAACGCCTTGTCCAAAAGCAACTTACTTCGGAGAGTTGAGCTCACCCTCAGTCCCTCACAGTTGCACACTGCCTGCAGAAAGAGTTTCCAACATCTGCACCAGAGCCGTTTGCTCAGAGGCTTGTGAGACGCAAGTGGAATAAGCAGACCTGGATGGTGTCTCCAGCTGCAGTGGAGTGGTATTCTGGGTACCTCCTGGCTTAGAGTACTGCTACGTTCTCAGTGCCCTTAGAACGCATCTAGTTGAAAGCTGGCTTTTAGGCATGCTTCCCTGTGCGAGCTGAGCTCAGGGCAGGACCCGCCCGCATCCTGCCTGCCCATAGACAAAGGTCCCAGCATCCTTAAGTTAGGCGCCTGAAGAGGTTGTGTGAAAAGCAGGTGGAAGTGAACGGACTGTGCTCAAGTGAATCTGAGTCCAATACACACATTGCAAACGTCCTTGTTCAATGAGAGTGGAGCTCGGTCCTAGCACCCATCAATAAGTGTCTTCCCGACATCTGCCTGCAAAGCATACACACTGCCGAGAGTTGAGCTTATAGACTGTACCTCCCACATCCTGCCTGCTGGTACACCAGGCTCCTAACAAGCCTAGCCCCGATGCGTGCCTGAAGTGTTGTGAGGGATAAGTGGAAAGTCCTGGCCCACAACACTAGTGCATCCAAGCTCAATCTAGCGTTTTTTAGTATTTCCTGTGTGAGCCAGGTGCTACATCCTAAGTGCCATACGAGAGAAGCTAGCTGAACGCCTTGTCCAAAGGCAACTTTCTTCGGAGAGTTGAGCTGACCCTCAGTCCCTCACAGTTGCACACTGCCTGCAGAAAAGATTTTCCAACATCTGCACCAGAGCCGTTTCTCAGAGGCTTGTGAGACGCAAGTGGAATAAGCAGACCTGGAGGGTGTCTCCAGCTGCAGTGGATTGGTATTCTGGGTACTTCGTGGCTTAGAGTACTGCTAAGTTCTCAGGGCCCTAGTACGCAGCTAGTTGAAAGCTGGCTTGTAGGCATGCTTCCTTGTGCGAGCTGAGGTCAGGGCAGGACCCTCCCGCATCCTGACTGCCGTAGACCTAGGTCCCAGCATCCTTATGTTAGGCGCCAGAAGAGGTTGTGGAAAAGCATGTGGAAGTGACAGGATTCTCCTCAAGTGTATCTGATCTCAATACAGACATTGCAAACGTCCTTGTTCAATGAGAGTGTAGCTCGGTCCTAGCTCCCATCAAAGTGTCTAGCAGACATCTGCCTGCAAAGCATACACACTTCCGAGAGTTGAGCTTATGGACTGTCCCTCCCACATCCTGCCTGCACGTACACCGCGCTCCTAACAGGCCTAGCCCCGATGCGTGCCTGAAGTGTTGTGAGAGGTAAGTGGAAAGTCCCGGCCCACAAGACTAGTGCATCCAAGCTCAACCAGCGATTTCCTAGTATTTCCTGTGTGAGCCAGGTGCTACATCCTAAGTGCCATACGAGAGAAGCTAGCTGAACGCCTTGTCCAAAAGCAACTTACTTCGGAGAGTTGAGCTCACCCTCAGTCCCTCACAGTTGCACACTGCCTGCAGAAAGAGTTTCCCACATCTGCACCACAGCCGTTTGTCAGAGGCTTGTGAGACGCAAGTGGAATAAGCAGACCTGGAGGGTGTCTCCAGCTGCAGTGGAGTGGTATTCTGGGTACCTCCTGGCTTAGAACACTGCTACGTTCTCAGTGCCCGAGGAACGCAGCTAGTTGAAAGCTGGCTTGTAGGCGTGCTTCCTTGTGCGAGCTGAGGTCAGGGCAGGACCCTCCCGCATCCTGACTGCCCGTAGACATAGGTCCCAGCATCCTTATGTTAGGTGCCGGAAGAGGTTGTGTGAAGAGCATGTGGAAGTGACAGGATTCTCCTCAGGTGTATCTGATCTCAATGCAGACATTGCAAACGTCCTTGTTCAATGAGAGTGTAGCTCGGTCCTAGCTCCCATCAAAGTGTCTAGCAGACATCTGCCTGCAAAGCATACACACTTCCGAGAGTTGGGCTTATGGACTGTCCCTCCCACATCCTGCCTGCACGTACACCGCGCTCCTAACAGGCCTAGCCCCGATGCGTGCCTGAAGTGTTGTGAGAGGTAAGTGGAAAGTCCCGGCCCACAAGACTAGTGCATCCAAGCTCAACCCAGCGATTTCCTAGTATTTCCTGTGTGAGCCAGGTGCTACATCCTAAGTGCCATACGAGAGAAGCTAGCTGAACGCCTTGTCCGAAAAGCAACTTACTTCGGAGAGTTGAGCTCACCCTCAGTCCCTCACAGTTGCACACTGCCTGCAGAAAGAGTTTCCAACATCTGCACCACAGCCGTTTGTCAGAGGCTTGTGAGACGCAAGTGGAATAAGCAGACCTGGAGGGTGTCTCCAGCTGCAGTGGAGTGGTATTCTGGGTACCTCCTGGCTTAGAACACTGTTACGTTCTCAGTGCCCGAGGAACGCAGCTAGTTGAAAGCTGGCTTGTAGGCGTGCTTCCTTGTGCGAGCTGAGTTCAGGGCAGGACCCTCCCGCATTCTGACTGCCCGTAGACGTAGGTCCCAGCATCCTTATGTTAGGTGCCGGAAGAGGTTGTGTGAAGAGCATGTGGAAGTGACAGGATTCTCCTCAGGTGTATCTGATCTCAATGCAGACATTGCAAACGTCCTTGTTCAATGAGAGTGTAGCTCGGTCCTAGCTCCCATCAAAGTGTCTAGCAGACATCTGCCTGCAAAGCATACACACTTCCGAGAGTTGGGCTTATGGACTGTCCCTCCCACATCCTGCCTGCACGTACACCGCGCTCCTAACAGGCCTAGCCCCGATGCGTGCCTGAAGTGTTGTGAGAGGTAAGTGGAAAGTCCCGGCCCACAAGACTAGTGCATCCAAGCTCAACCCAGCGATTTCCTAGTATTTCCTGTGTGAGCCAGGTGCTACATCCTAAGTGCCATACGAGAGAAGCTAGCTGAACGCCTTGTCCGAAAGCAACTTACTTCGGAGAGTTGAGCTCACCCTCAGTCCCTCACAGTTGCACACTGCCTGCAGAAAGAGTTTCCAACATCTGCACCACAGCCGTTTGTCAGAGGCTTGTGAGACGCAAGTGGAATAAGCAGACCTGGAGGGTGTCTCCAGCTGCAGTGGAGTGGTATTCTGGGTACCTCCTGGCTTAGAACACTGTTACGTTCTCAGTGCCCGAGGAACGCAGCTAGTTGAAAGCTGGCTTGTAGGCGTGCTTCCTTGTGCGAGCTGAGTTCAGGGCAGGACCCTCCCGCATTCTGACTGCCCGTAGACGTAGGTCCCAGCATCCTTATGTTAGGTGCCGGAAGAGGTTGTGTGAAGAGCATGTGGAAGTGACAGGATTCTCCTCAGGTGTATCTGATCTCAATGCAGACATTGCAAACGTCCTTGTTCAATGAGAGTGTAGCTCGGTCCTAGCTCCCATCAAAGTGTCTAGCAGACATCTGCCTGCAAAGCATACACACTTCCGAGAGTTGGGCTTATGGACTGTCCCTCCCACATCCTGCCTGCACGTACACCGCGCTCCTAACAGGCCTAGCCCCGATGCGTGCCTGAAGTGTTGTGAGAGGTAAGTGGAAAGTCCCGGCCCACAAGACTAGTGCATCCAAGCTCAACCCAGCGATTTCCTAGTATTTCCTGTGTGAGCCAGGTGCTACATCCTAAGTGCCATACGAGAGAAGCTAGCTGAACGCCTTGTCCGAAAGCAACTTACTTCGGAGAGTTGAGCTCACCCTCAGTCCCTCACAGTTGCACACTGCCTGCAGAAAGAGTTTCCAACATCTGCACCACAGCCGTTTGTCAGAGGCTTGTGAGACGCAAGTGGAATAAGCAGACCTGGAGGGTGTCTCCAGCTGCAGTGGAGTGGTATTCTGGGTACCTCCTGGCTTAGAACACTGTTACGTTCTCAGTGCCCGAGGAACGCAGCTAGTTGAAAGCTGGCTTGTAGGCGTGCTTCCTTGTGCGAGCTGAGTTCAGGGCAGGACCCTCCCGCATTCTGACTGCCCGTAGACGTAGGTCCCAGCATCCTTATGTTAGGTGCCGGAAGAGGTTGTGTGAAGAGCATGTGGAAGTGACAGGATTCTCCTCAGGTGTATCTGATCTCAATGCAGACATTGCAAACGTCCTTGTTCAATGAGAGTGTAGCTCGGTCCTAGCTCCCATCAAAGTGTCTAGCAGACATCTGCCTGCAAAGCATACACACTTCCGAGAGTTGGGCTTATGGACTGTCCCTCCCACATCCTGCCTGCACGTACACCGCGCTCCTAACAGGCCTAGCCCCGATGCGTGCCTGAAGTGTTGTGAGAGGTAAGTGGAAAGTCCCGGCCCACAAGACTAGTGCATCCAAGCTCAACCCAGCGATTTCCTAGTATTTCCTGTGTGAGCCAGGTGCGACATCCTAAGTGCCATACGAGAGAAGCTAGCTGAACGCCTTGTCCGAAAGCAACTTACTTCGGAGAGTTGAGCTCACCCTCAGTCCCTCACAGTTGCACACTGCCTGCAGAAAGAGTTTCCAACATCTGCACCACAGCCGTTTGTCAGAGGCTTGTGAGACGCAAGTGGAATAAGCAGACCTGGAGGGTGTCTCCAGCTGCAGTGGAGTGGTATTCTGGGTACCTCCTGGCTTAGAACACTGTTACGTTCTCAGTGCCCGAGGAACGCAGCTAGTTGAAAGCTGGCTTGTAGGCGTGCTTCCTTGTGCGAGCTGAGTTCAGGGCAGGACCCTCCCGCATTCTGACTGCCCGTAGACGTAGGTCCCAGCATCCTTATGTTAGGTGCCGGAAGAGGTTGTGTGAAGAGCATGTGGAAGTGACAGGATTCTCCTCAGGTGTATCTGATCTCAATGCAGACATTGCAAACGTCCTTGTTCAATGAGAGTGTAGCTCGGTCCTAGCTCCCATCAAAGTGTCTAGCAGACATCTGCCTGCAAAGCATACACACTTCCGAGAGTTGGGCTTATGGACTGTCCCTCCCACATCCTGCCTGCACGTACACCGCGCTCCTAACAGGCCTAGCCCCGATGCGTGCCTGAAGTGTTGTGAGAGGTAAGTGGAAAGTCCCGGCCCACAAGACTAGTGCATCCAAGCTCAACCCAGCGATTTCCTAGTATTTCCTGTGTGAGCCAGGTGCGACATCCTAAGTGCCATACGAGAGAAGCTAGCTGAACGCCTTGTCCGAAAGCAACTTACTTCGGAGAGTTGAGCTCACCCTCAGTCCCTCACAGTTGCACACTGCCTGCAGAAAGAGTTTCCAACATCTGCACCACAGCCGTTTGTCAGAGGCTTGTGAGACGCAAGTGGAATAAGCAGACCTGGAGGGTGTCTCCAGCTGCAGTGGAGTGGTATTCTGGGTACCTCCTGGCTTAGAACACTGTTACGTTCTCAGTGCCCGAGGAACGCAGCTAGTTGAAAGCTGGCTTGTAGGCGTGCTTCCTTGTGCGAGCTGAGTTCAGGGCAGGACCCTCCCGCATTCTGACTGCCCGTAGACGTAGGTCCCAGCATCCTTATGTTAGGTGCCGGAAGAGGTTGTGTGAAGAGCATGTGGAAGTGACAGGATTCTCCTCAGGTGTATCTGATCTCAATGCAGACATTGCAAACGTCCTTGTTCAATGAGAGTGTAGCTCGGTCCTAGCTCCCATCAAAGTGTCTAGCAGACATCTGCCTGCAAAGCATACACACTTCCGAGAGTTGGGCTTATGGACTGTCCCTCCCACATCCTGCCTGCACGTACACCGCGCTCCTAACAGGCCTAGCCCCGATGCGTGCCTGAAGTGTTGTGAGAGGTAAGTGGAAAGTCCCGGCCCACAAGACTAGTGCATCCAAGCTCAACCCAGCGATTTCCTAGTATTTCCTGTGTGAGCCAGGTGCGACATCCTAAGTGCCATACGAGAGAAGCTAGCTGAACGCCTTGTCCGAAAGCAACTTACTTCGGAGAGTTGAGCTCACCCTCAGTCCCTCACAGTTGCACACTGCCTGCAGAAAGAGTTTCCAACATCTGCACCACAGCCGTTTGTCAGAGGCTTGTGAGACGCAAGTGGAATAAGCAGACCTGGAGGGTGTCTCCAGCTGCAGTGGAGTGGTATTCTGGGTACCTCCTGGCTTAGAACACTGTTACGTTCTCAGTGCCCGAGGAACGCAGCTAGTTGAAAGCTGGCTTGTAGGCGTGCTTCCTTGTGCGAGCTGAGTTCAGGGCAGGACCCTCCCGCATTCTGACTGCCCGTAGACGTAGGTCCCAGCATCCTTATGTTAGGTGCCGGAAGAGGTTGTGTGAAGAGCATGTGGAAGTGACAGGATTCTCCTCAGGTGTATCTGATCTCAATGCAGACATTGCAAACGTCCTTGTTCAATGAGAGTGTAGCTCGGTCCTAGCTCCCATCAAAGTGTCTAGCAGACATCTGCCTGCAAAGCATACACACTTCCGAGAGTTGGGCTTATGGACTGTCCCTCCCACATCCTGCCTGCACGTACACCGCGCTCCTAACAGGCCTAGCCCCGATGCGTGCCTGAAGTGTTGTGAGAGGTAAGTGGAAAGTCCCGGCCCACAAGACTAGTGCATCCAAGCTCAACCCAGCGATTTCCTAGTATTTCCTGTGTGAGCCAGGTGCGACATCCTAAGTGCCATACGAGAGAAGCTAGCTGAACGCCTTGTCCGAAAGCAACTTACTTCGGAGAGTTGAGCTCACCCTCAGTCCCTCACAGTTGCACACTGCCTGCAGAAAGAGTTTCCAACATCTGCACCACAGCCGTTTGTCAGAGGCTTGTGAGACGCAAGTGGAATAAGCAGACCTGGAGGGTGTCTCCAGCTGCAGTGGAGTGGTATTCTGGGTACCTCCTGGCTTAGAACACTGTTACGTTCTCAGTGCCCGAGGAACGCAGCTAGTTGAAAGCTGGCTTGTAGGCGTGCTTCCTTGTGCGAGCTGAGTTCAGGGCAGGACCCTCCCGCATTCTGACTGCCCGTAGACGTAGGTCCCAGCATCCTTATGTTAGGTGCCGGAAGAGGTTGTGTGAAGAGCATGTGGAAGTGACAGGATTCTCCTCAGGTGTATCTGATCTCAATGCAGACATTGCAAACGTCCTTGTTCAATGAGAGTGTAGCTCGGTCCTAGCTCCCATCAAAGTGTCTAGCAGACATCTGCCTGCAAAGCATACACACTTCCGAGAGTTGGGCTTATGGACTGTCCCTCCCACATCCTGCCTGCACGTACACCGCGCTCCTAACAGGCCTAGCCCCGATGCGTGCCTGAAGTGTTGTGAGAGGTAAGTGGAAAGTCCCGGCCCACAAGACTAGTGCATCCAAGCTCAACCCAGCGATTTCCTAGTATTTCCTGTGTGAGCCAGGTGCGACATCCTAAGTGCCATACGAGAGAAGCTAGCTGAACGCCTTGTCCGAAAGCAACTTACTTCGGAGAGTTGAGCTCACCCTCAGTCCCTCACAGTTGCACACTGCCTGCAGAAAGAGTTTCCAACATCTGCACCACAGCCGTTTGTCAGAGGCTTGTGAGACGCAAGTGGAATAAGCAGACCTGGAGGGTGTCTCCAGCTGCAGTGGAGTGGTATTCTGGGTACCTCCTGGCTTAGAACACTGTTACGTTCTCAGTGCCCGAGGAACGCAGCTAGTTGAAAGCTGGCTTGTAGGCGTGCTTCCTTGTGCGAGCTGAGTTCAGGGCAGGACCCTCCCGCATTCTGACTGCCCGTAGACGTAGGTCCCAGCATCCTTATGTTAGGTGCCGGAAGAGGTTGTGTGAAGAGCATGTGGAAGTGACAGGATTCTCCTCAGTGTATCTGATCTCAATGCAGACATTGCAAACGTCCTTGTTCAATGAGAGTGTAGCTCGGTCCTAGCTCCCATCAAAGTGTCTAGCAGACATCTGCCTGCAAAGCATACACACTTCCGAGAGTTGGGCTTATGGACTGTCCCTCCCACATCCTGCCTGCACGTACACCGCGCTCCTAACAGGCCTAGCCCCGATGCGTGCCTGAAGTGTTGTGAGAGGTAAGTGGAAAGTCCCGGCCCACAAGACTAGTGCATCCAAGCTCAACCCAGCGATTTCCTAGTATTTCCTGTGTGAGCCAGGTGCGACATCCTAAGTGCCATACGAGAGAAGCTAGCTGAACGCCTTGTCCGAAAGCAACTTACTTCGGAGAGTTGAGCTCACCCTCAGTCCCTCACAGTTGCACACTGCCTGCAGAAAGAGTTTCCAACATCTGCACCACAGCCGTTTGTCAGAGGCTTGTGAGACGCAAGTGGAATAAGCAGACCTGGAGGGTGTCTCCAGCTGCAGTGGAGTGGTATTCTGGGTACCTCCTGGCTTAGAACACTGTTACGTTCTCAGTGCCCGAGGAACGCAGCTAGTTGAAAGCTGGCTTGTAGGCGTGCTTCCTTGTGCGAGCTGAGTTCAGGGCAGGACCCTCCCGCATTCTGACTGCCCGTAGACGTAGGTCCCAGCATCCTTATGTTAGGTGCCGGAAGAGGTTGTGTGAAGAGCATGTGGAAGTGACAGGATTCTCCTCAGTGTATCTGATCTCAATGCAGACATTGCAAACGTCCTTGTTCAATGAGAGTGTAGCTCGGTCCTAGCTCCCATCAAAGTGTCTAGCAGACATCTGCCTGCAAAGCATACACACTTCCGAGAGTTGGGCTTATGGACTGTCCCTCCCACATCCTGCCTGCACGTACACCGCGCTCCTAACAGGCCTAGCCCCGATGCGTGCCTGAAGTGTTGTGAGAGGTAAGTGGAAAGTCCCGGCCCACAAGACTAGTGCATCCAAGCTCAACCCAGCGATTTCCTAGTATTTCCTGTGTGAGCCAGGTGCGACATCCTAAGTGCCATACGAGAGAAGCTAGCTGAACGCCTTGTCCGAAAGCAACTTACTTCGGAGAGTTGAGCTCACCCTCAGTCCCTCACAGTTGCACACTGCCTGCAGAAAGAGTTTCCAACATCTGCACCACAGCCGTTTGTCAGAGGCTTGTGAGACGCAAGTGGAATAAGCAGACCTGGAGGGTGTCTCCAGCTGCAGTGGAGTGGTATTCTGGGTACCTCCTGGCTTAGAACACTGTTACGTTCTCAGTGCCCGAGGAACGCAGCTAGTTGAAAGCTGGCTTGTAGGCGTGCTTCCTTGTGCGAGCTGAGTTCAGGGCAGGACCCTCCCGCATTCTGACTGCCCGTAGACGTAGGTCCCAGCATCCTTATGTTAGGTGCCGGAAGAGGTTGTGTGAAGAGCATGTGGAAGTGACAGGATTCTCCTCAGGTGTATCTGATCTCAATGCAGACATTGCAAACGTCCTTGTTCAATGAGAGTGTAGCTCGGTCCTAGCTCCCATCAAAGTGTCTAGCAGACATCTGCCTGCAAAGCATACACACTTCCGAGAGTTGGGCTTATGGACTGTCCCTCCCACATCCTGCCTGCACGTACACCGCGCTCCTAACAGGCCTAGCCCCGATGCGTGCCTGAAGTGTTGTGAGAGGTAAGTGGAAAGTCCCGGCCCACAAGACTAGTGCATCCAAGCTCAACCCAGCGATTTCCTAGTATTTCCTGTGTGAGCCAGGTGCGACATCCTAAGTGCCATACGAGAGAAGCTAGCTGAACGCCTTGTCCGAAAGCAACTTACTTCGGAGAGTTGAGCTCACCCTCAGTCCCTCACAGTTGCACACTGCCTGCAGAAAGAGTTTCCAACATCTGCACCACAGCCGTTTGTCAGAGGCTTGTGAGACGCAAGTGGAATAAGCAGACCTGGAGGGTGTCTCCAGCTGCAGTGGAGTGGTATTCTGGGTACCTCCTGGCTTAGAACACTGTTACGTTCTCAGTGCCCGAGGAACGCAGCTAGTTGAAAGCTGGCTTGTAGGCGTGCTTCCTTGTGCGAGCTGAGTTCAGGGCAGGACCCTCCCGCATTCTGACTGCCCGTAGACGTAGGTCCCAGCATCCTTATGTTAGGTGCCGGAAGAGGTTGTGTGAAGAGCATGTGGAAGTGACAGGATTCTCCTCAAGTGTATCTGA
>NC_054840.1:29979335-29983942 GCF_018345385.1 Vulpes lagopus | reverse complement strand
CGGGAAACTGGAAGTAACAGTGTTCTAATCCGGAGGTACCAAAATACCACTCACTTCAGTGGATACCCCTCCAGGTTCTGATAATTCCCACTTGCGTCTCAGAAGCCTATCCCCTATAGGTTGCAGATTTTGGAAAATCTTTCTGCAGGCATTGTGCAAACAGTGAGGGACTGAGGGTGAGTCATCTCTCTGAAGTAAGTTGCTTCTCGGGACAGGCGTTCAGCTAGATTCTTCGTAAGGCGCGTAGGGTGTATGTCGCACCTGGCTCATACTGGAAAATACTAGGAAATCGCTGGGTTGAGCTTGGATGCATACTCTTGTGGGGCCGGACTATCCACTTAACCTCTACAACACTCAGGCTCGCATCGGGGCTAGGCTCTTAGCAGTGGAGGCGGTGTTACGGCAGGCAGGATGTGGGAGGGAGAGTCCATAAGCCCAACTCGAAAGTGTGTATGCTTTGCAGGCGATGTTGCTAGCCACTTTGATGGGAGCTAGGGATCCGTGCTTACACTCTCATGGAACAAGGGACGTTTGCAATGTCTGCATTGAGATCAGATAACAGAGGAGAATCCTGTCATTCAACATGCTCCCTCCCACACCTCTTCCGGGACCTAACATAAGGATGCTGGGTCCTTTGTCTGCGGACACTCAGGAATGCGGGAGGGTCCTGCCCCTGAACTCAGCTTGCACAAGGAAGCGCGCCTACACCCAGCTTTCAATGGCTGCATTCCTGGGCCTGAAAATGTAACAGTGTTCTTAGAAGCCAGGTGGTACCCAGAATACACTCCACTGCGCTGGAGACACCTCCAGGCTGCTTATTCCACTTGCGTCTCACATGCCTCTGACAAAGACTGTGGTGCGGATGTTGGAAACTCTTTCTGCAAGCAGTGTGCAACTGTGAGGGATGGGGTGAGGAATCCATCTCTCCGAAGTAAGTTGCTTTCGGACAAGGTTCTGCTAGCTTCTTTCGTTAGGACAATAGGATGTCCGCACTTGGCTCAAACAGGTTAATACTTGGAAATCGCTGATGTCGATCTTGGATCACTAGTCTTGTTGGGCCGGGACTATCCACTTACCTCTCACAACACTTCAGGCACGCAATCGGGCTAGGCCTGTTAGGAGCGGGTGTACGTGCAGGCATGAGTGGAGGGACAGTCCATAAGCCCAACTCTCGGAATGTGTGTATGCTTTGCAGGCAGATGTCTGCTAGACACTTTGATGGGAGCTAGGACCGAGCTACACTCTCATTGAACAAGGACTTTGCAATGTCTGCATTGGAATCAGATACACTGAGGAGAATCCTGTCACTTCCACATGCTCTTCACACAAACCTCTTCCAGGCACCTAACATAAGGATGCATGGGACCTACGTCTACGGCAGTCAGAATGCGGGAGGTCCTGCCCTGAACTCAGCTCGCACAAGGAGCACGCCTACAAGCCAGCTTCAACTAGCTGGCGTTTCCTCGGGCACTGAGAACGTAACAGTGTTCTAAGCCAGGAGGTACCCAAATACCACTCCACTGCAGCTGGAGACACCCTCCAGGTCTGCTTATTCCACTTGCGTCTCACAAGCCTCTGACAAACGGCTGTGGTGCAGATGTTGGAAACTCTTTCTGCAGGCAGTGTGCAACTGTGAGGACGAGGGTGAGCTCCACCTCCGAAGTAAGTTGCTTTCGGACAAGGCGTTCGCTAGTTCTCTGTAGGCACCTTTGGATTCGCACCTGCCACCCTGGAAATACTAGGGAAAACGCTGGGGTTTAGCTTGGATGACTAGTCGTGTGGCCGGACTTTCAACTTACCTCTCACAACACTTCAGGCACGCATTCGGGGCTAAAACCTGTTAGGAGCGGGTGTATGTGCGGCAGGAGGGGAGGGGACAGTCCATTAAACCCAACTCTCGGAAGTGTGTATGCTTGCAGGCAGATGTCTGCTAGACACTTTGATGGGAGCTAGGACCGAGCTACACTCTCATTGAACAAGGACGTTTGCAATGTCTGCATTGAGATCAGATACGCTTGAGGAGAATCCTGTCACTTCCACATGCTCTTCACACAACCCTTCGGCACCTAACATAAGGATGCTGGGACCACGTCACGTGCAGTCGAATGCGGAGGGTCCTGCCCTGAACTCAGCTCGCACAAGGAAGCACGCCTACAAGCCAAGCTTTCAACTAGCTGCGTTCCTCGGGCACTGAGAACGTAACAGTGTTCTAACCCAGGAAGGACCAGAATACCATCCATTTGGCTGGAACCCCCCAGGCTGTTTATTCCCACTTGCGTCTCAAAGCCTCTCCAAACGCTGGGTGCAGATTTTTGGGAAATTTTTCTGGCAGTGTCACTTGAGGGACGGGGTGAGCCAACCTCCGAAGTAATTGTTTTTGAAAGGCGTTCACTATTCCGATGGCATTAGGTGCCCCTGGCTAAAGGGAAATATAGAACCTGGGTTGAGCTTGGATGCACTAGTCCTGTGGCCGGACTTTCCCACTTACCTCTCACAACACTTCAGCACCCAACGGGCTAGGCCTGTGGGAGCGGCGGTGTACTGCAGGCAGGATGTGGGAGGGACAGTCCATAAGCCCAACTCTCGGAAGGGGTGTATGCTTGCAGGCAGATGTCTGCTAACACTTTGATGGGAGCTAGGCCGAGAAAAACACTCTCATTGAACAAGGACGTTTGCAATGTCTGCATTGAGATCAGATACCCCCTGAGGAGAATCCTGCCACTTCCAATGCTTTCACAAACCTCTTCCGCACTAACATAAGGATGCTGGGACCTACGTCTACAGGCAGTCAGAATGCGGAGGTCCTGCCCTGAACTCAGCTCCACAAGGAAGCACGCCTAAAAGGGCCAGCTTCAACTAGCTGGTTCCTCGGGCACTGAGAACGTAACAGTTTCTAAGCCAGGAGTACCAGAATACCACTCCACCTGCAGCTGGAGACACCCTCCAGGTCTCTTATTCCACTTGCGTCTCAAAGCCTCTGAAACAACGGCTGTGGTGGCAGATGTTGGAAACTCTTTCTGCGGCGTTTGCAACTGTGAGGGACTGAGGGTGAGCTCAACTCCTCCGAAGTAAGTTGCTTTCGGACAAGGCGTTCAGCAAAGCTTTTTCCGAATGCAATTAGGATGCACCTGGCTCACACGGGAAATACTAGGAAATCGCTGGGTTTGAGCTTGGATGCAACTAGTCTTGTGGCCGGGACTTTCCACTTACCCTCTCACAACATTTCAGGCACGCATCGGGTAGGCCTGTTAGGAGCTCGGTGAACGTGCAGGCAGGATGTGGGGGGGGACAGTCCTAAGCCCAACTCTCGGAAGTGTGTATGCTTTGCAGGCAGATGTCTGCCTAAACTTTTTGGGATGGGAGTAGGACCGAGCTACCACTCTATTAACAAGGACGTTTGCAAGCTGCATTGAGATCAGATACACTTGAGGAGAATCCTGTCACTTCCACATGCTCTTCACACAACCCTCTTCCCGGGCACCTAACATAAAGGATCCCTGGGACCAAACGTCTACGGGGTCAGAATGCGGAGGAGGTCCTGCCCTACTCAGCTCGACAAGGAAGCACGCCTACAAGCCAGCTCTTCAATAGCTGCGTTCCTCGGGCACTGAGAACGTAACAGTGTTTCAAAGCCAGGAGGTACCCAGAAATACCACTTCACTGCAGCTGGAGACACCCTCCAGGCTGCTTATTCCACTTGCGTCTCACAAGCCTCTGACAAACGGCTGTGGTGCAGATGTTGGAAACTCTTTCTGCAGGCAGTGGCAACTGTGGGGGGACTGAGGGTGAGCTCAACTCCGAAGTTAATTTTGCTTTTCGGACAAGGCGTTCAGCTAGTTCTCTCGTAATGGCACTTAGGTTTCGCACTGGCTCACACAGGAAATACTAGGAAATCGCTGGTTGAGCTTGGATGCACTAGTCTTGTGGGCCGGGAAACTTTCACTTACCTCTCACAACCTTCAGGCACGAAATCGTGGCTAGGCCGTTAGGGAGCGCGTGTAACGTGCGGGCAGATGTGGGAGGGACAGTCCATAAGCCCAACTCTCCGGAAGTGTGTATGCTTTGCAGCAGATGTCTGCTAGACACTTTGATGGGAGCTAGGACGAAGCTACACACTCTCATTGAACAAGGACGTTTGCAATGTCTGCATTGAGATCAGATACACCTGAGGAGAATCCTGTCACTTCCACATGCTCCTTTCCCACAACCTCTTCCTGGCACCTAACATAAGGATGTGGGACCTACTCTACGGGCAGTCAGAATGCGGGAGGGTCTGCCCTAAACCCTCAGCTCACAAAGGAAGCACGCCACAAGCCACTTCACTGCTCTTCCTCGGGCACTGAGAACGTAAACAAGTTTCAAAACCAGGAGGTACCCAAATACCACTCCACTGCAGCTGGAAAAAAAAAAAAAAAAAAAAAAAAAAAAAAAAAAAAAAAAAAAAAAAAAAAACCGGCACCCTTTTTTAAAAGGGGCCCTTTTAATTTTTTTTCCCCACAAGGGGGGGGGAAGAAACCCCAATCTAAAATTTTAAAGGGGGAGGCAAGCGTAAAATTTGAGGGGCTAGGACCACAAAAGCTTCAAAAAAAATTTTTTTGCAAGTCCAT
>NC_054840.1:29974544-29979235 GCF_018345385.1 Vulpes lagopus | reverse complement strand
AGCTCAAAACACTCCGAAGTAGTAATTTCAGACAAGGCGTTCAGCTAGCTTCTCTCGTATGGCACTTAGGATGTCGCACCTGGCTCACACAGGAAATACTAGAAATCGTGGGTTGAGCTTGGTGCACTAGTCTTGTGGGCCCGGGACTTTTCACGTAACATTCACAACATTTCAGGCACGCATCGGGGCTAGGCCTGTTAGGACCGGCGGTGTACTGTGTGAGTGCAGGTATGTGGGAGGGACAGTCCATATAGCACCCAACTCTCGGAAGTGGTGTTATCGCTTTGCAGGCGATGTCTGCTAGACAGTTTGTGGGGAGCTAGGACCGAGCTACATCTACATTGACAGGACATTTGCAATGTGTGCATGAGATCAGATCACTTGAGGAGAATCTGTCACTGGCTCTGGCTCTTCACACAACCTCTTCCAGACTACATAAGGTTGCGGGTTCTTATTATAACGGGCAGTCTGAATGCGGGGAGGTCTGCCTGAAAATTCAGGGCTCGCACAAGGATGCAACGCTCTAGAAGCCAGCTTTCAACTAGCTGCGTTCTCGGGCACTGAGAACGTTAGAGTGTTCTAAGCAAGGAGGTAACCAGAATACGCACCACTGCAGCTGGGACACCTCCAGTTTGCTAAATTCCACTTGCGTTCACAAGCCTCTGACAAAGGCTGTGGTGCAGATGTTGGAAACTCGTTCTGCAGGCAGTTTTGAAAACTGTGGGGGGGATGGGGGTCAGCTAAACCCTTTTCGAGTAAGTGTTTTTGGGAAAAGGCGTTCTAGCCTTCTTTGGTATGGCATTTGGGGTTTGTCGTGGCCCCAGAAAAATACTGGGAAAAATTGCTGGGTTAAAATTGGATGAATTTTTGGGGGGCCCGGGAAAAATTTTCCATTTCCCTTTTCAAAACCCAATTCCGGGCCAGCATGGGGGCTGGGTGTTGGGTTAAAAGGCGGTGTGGGGAAGGCAGGATGGGGGAAAGGGAAGCCCTTTTAAGCCCCCTTGGAAGGTGTAGGGTTTTGCGGCAGATGTTCCCAAAATTTTTATGGGTCGGACCGAGTTACATCCTTTGAAAAAGGGTTTTTGAAAATGTCGAATTTTGGGAGATCAGAAAACCTGGGGAAAATTTTTGTCACTTAAACATGTTTTCCCCAAAAAAACCCCCTTCCCGGAACCTAAGATGGATGCGGGGAAACAAACTTTCAAACGGCATTTAAAAATTTGGGGGGGGGTTTCCTCCCTTGAATTTCGCTCCCCCGGGGAAGGGCCGGGCCTAAAGCCAGCTTTCAAAAACCGGGTTTTTTTTTGGGCATTGAGAATTAACCCGTGTTCTAACCCAAAGGGGGTTCCCCAAAATTCCCAATACTGACGGGAGACACCCTAGGTCTGCTTATTCCACTTGCTTTCTCAAAACCCTTTGCCCAAACGGTGGGGGCCCCCGGATGGGGGGAAAACTCTTTGTGCGGGAAATTTTTCCAATGTGGGGACGGGGGTTTTGGGGTAAACTCTCGAAGAAAGGTTTTGGGGAAAAGGCGTTCAGCTAGTTTCTCTTTTTGGAATTGGGGATTTTAGCCCCGGCTAAAAAAAATTTTAATGGGAAAATCCTGGGGAGCTTGGATGCAAAAGTTTTGGGGGGGGAAATTTCCCCCACTTACCTCTCACAACATTTCCCAGGCACCCAGGGGGCTGGTGTTAGGAGCCCCGGTTATTTGGAGGAGGTTTTGGGGGGGACGCCCAAAAAGGGCCCAACTCTCGGAAGGGTAGTTTGAAAGGGAATGTTGCTAGATACTTTGATGGGAGATAGGTCTGAGCTACACTCAAAATTGAAACCAAGGACGTTTTTGCAATGTCTTCATTGAGATTAGATAACCAGAAGGAGAATCCTGTCATACACTCGTGCTCCTCACCACCTCTTCCGGCACCTAATATATAAAATGCTGGACCTACGGGATAGGGCGTCCGAATGCGGGAGGGGGTCCTGCCCTGAACTTCATGGCTCCCACCAAGGAAAGACGTCCTACAAGGCCGCTTTCAATAGCTGCGTTCCTCGGCACTGAGAACGTAACAGTGTTCTAAGCCAGTGGAGGTATCTAGAATACCACTCACTGAGCTAGAGACACCTCCTGGGCTGCTTATTTCACTAGCGTTCACAAGCTCTCTGACAAACGGCTGTGTGTGCAGATGTTGGACACTCTTTCTGCAGGCAGTGTGCAACTGTGAGTGACGTCGGGTGAGTTCAAACTCTCCGAAGTAAGTTGCTTTTTGCAAAGGATGTTCATACTAGCTTCTCTTGTATGGCACTTCGATGTCCGCACTGGCTCACACAGGAAATATGGAATCGCTGGGTTGTGCTTGGAGTGCACAGTCCTGTGGGCCGGGACTTTTGACTTACCTCTCACAGCACTTTATCGGCCAAGCATCGGTGCTAGGCCTGTTAGGAGCGCGGATTGTACGTTGCAGGAGAATGTGGGAGGGACAGTTCCATAGCCCAACTCTCGGATGGGTATGTTTAACAGGCAGATTATGTAGACACTTGATGGGAGCTAGGACCGAGCTACACTCTCATTGAACAAGGATGTTTGCAATGTCTGCATTGAGTCAGATACCACTGAGGACGACTCCTGCAACCTTCCATATGTACCTCTTCACACAACCTGTTACGGCACTAAAATAAGGAGGCTGGGGACCTACGTCTACGGGCAGCAGAGAATGCGGGAGGCTCCTGCCCTGAACTCAGCTCGCACAAGGAAGCACTCTTACAAGGCCAGCTCTCAATAGCTGCGTTCCTCGGGCCACTGAGAATGTACCAGTGTCTAAGCCAGGATGGTACCTAGACTACCACTCCACTGCAGCTAGGAGACACCCGCAGGGTCTGCTTATTCCACTTGAGTCTCACAAGCTCTGACATACGGCTGTGGTGCAGGATGTTGGAAACTCTTTCTGCAGGCAGTGTGCAATGTGAGGGACTGTGGGTGAGCTCAACTCTCCGAATTAAGTTGCTTTCGTACAAGGCGGTTCAGCTATTTTCTCTCGAATGGCCCTTAGGATGTCGCACCTGGCTCACACAGGAATAACAGGGAAATGCTGGGTAGAGCTTGGATGCACTGTCTTGTGGCCGGGACTTTCCACTAACCTCTCACCAACACTTCAGTCACGCATCGGGGCTAGGCTCCTGTTTCAGGAGCCCGGATGTTACGTGAGGCAGGATATGTGGGAGGGACAGATCCATTAGCCAACTTCGGAAGTTTGTATTGCTTTGCAGGCAGATGTTCTGCTAGGACACTTTATGGGAGTAGGACCGAGGCTACACTCTCATTGAACAAGGATGTTTGGCAATGGTCTGCATTGAGATCAGATAAACCTGGGGAATCCTGCCATTCCATATGCCCTTCACACAACGTCTTCCGGCACCTAACATAAGGATGTGGAAACTACGTCTCCGGGCAGTCAGTATGCGGGAGAGAGGAAAACTGCCTGGAACTCAGCTACAAAGGATAGGCACGCCCACATAGCAGCTTTCAAACTAGCTGCGTTCCTCGGGCACTGAGAATGTAACAGTGTTCTAAGCCAGGATTGGGTACCTAGAACACACTCCACTGCGCTGGAGACACCCCCAGGTCTGCTTATTCACTTGCGTCTCACAAGCCTCTGACAAATGGCTGTGGTGCAGATGTTGGAAACTCTTTCTGCAGGCAGTGTGCAACTGTGGAGGGCGTTGAGGAGTTAACTTCGAGTAAGTTGCCTTTTGTCACAAGGCGTTCAACTAGCTTCTCTTGTATGGCACTTACGATGTCACACCTGGCTCACACAGGAAATACTTAGGGATATCGCTGGGTAGAGCTTGGATGCATTAGTTCCTGTGGGCCGGGACTTTCCACTTACCTCTCAACACACTTTAGGCACGCAATCGGTGCTAGGCCTGTTAGGAGCGCGGTGTACGTGCAGGCAGAATGTGGGAGGGACAGTCCATAAGCCCAAACTCTCGGATGTGTGTATCATTTTGAGGCAGATGTCTGCTAGACATTTGATGGGAGATAGGTCGAGCATACACTCTCACTGAACAAGGATGTTTGCAATGTCTGCATTGAGATCAGATACACCTGAGGAGAATCCTGCCACTTCCATATGGGTCTTCACACAACCTCTTCACGGCCCTAACATAAGGATGCTGGGTGACCTACGTTACGGGGGCAGTCAGAATGCGGGAGGATACTGCCTGAACTCAGCTCCACACAAAGGAAGCACGCCCACAAGCCTGCTTTCAATTAGCTGCGTTCAGGGGGCTATGAGAAACGTAAACAGTGTTTCAAGCCAGGAAGTACCCAGGAATACCACTCCACTGCAGATGGGAGACACCTCCAGCCTGCTTATTCCACTTGCGTCTTCACAAGGCTTGACAAGCGTGTGGTGCAGATGTTGGAAAATCTTTCTGCAGTCAGTTTGCAACTGTGAGGGATGAGGGTGAAGCTTAACTCTCCGAGTAAGGTGCTTTCGGACAAGGCGTCAGCAAGCTTCTCTCGTATGGCAATTCGGGTGTAGCACCTGGGGCACAACAGAAATACTAGGAAATCGCTGGGTTGAGCTTCGAAATGCAATAGTTTGTGGGCCGGGAAGGACTTTCCACTAACCTTCTCCACAAACACTTCAGTGCACGCATCTGGGTATGGGCCTGTTAGGAACTCCGTGTACGTG
>NC_054840.1:29963061-29974444 GCF_018345385.1 Vulpes lagopus | reverse complement strand
TAACCCTAACTGCAAACCTAAGCCCAACCCCAACTCTAACCATAACCCTAACCCTAACTCCTAACCTCCTGCCCTAATCCCTAAAGCCTAAGCCCTAACCCTAACTCTAAACCCTGTCCCTAACCCTAACCCCTATGCCTAATCCCTAACCCCCATCCTAACTACTAACCACTGACCCTTACAATTATCCCTTACCCTAACCTCTAATCCATAACCATAAGCATAAACACTAACCCCTAACATCTAACGAAACCTAACCACCAACTGTCTCCCCTCCCCTGACCCTACCATTCATTCTACCTGTTCACTTACCCTGTGGTTCTGAGGTGTCCATTCTGATTGATGTGGACGTGGCTCCCAACGGCGCCTCCAGAGTCCTCTAGGGGGTCCTGAGGAAGCCGGGCTCCTGTGAGTGCAGACACGGCCTCACGTGTTCCTGAGTCATAGTCAGCGGGGTCCTGAGGATGCTGGGTCTCCTGTCACTGTGGACTAGGTCTCACATCCTCTGGAAGCCTCACAGCAGGTCTTCAGGAGGCCGGAGGCTCCTGTCAGCCAGGACATGGCCCCATGGCCCCCCGGAACCACACCGTGGGTCCTGAGGAGGCTGTAGGCTCCTTTCAGCATAGACGCAGCCCCATATGTCCCAAAGCCAAAGTGCAGGTCCTGAGGAGGACGGGGGTCCTGTCAGTGTTGACGTGGCCCCACATTTTCCTCAAGCCTCACCATAAGACCTGAGGAGGCTGGGGGCTCCTGTCGGCATGGACGTGGCCCCAAATCTTCCCAAACCTTCACAGTGGGTCCTGAGGAGGTCAGAGACTCCTGTCAGTGTGGATGCGGCACCCACATCTTTCTTAGGCCTCACCGCAGGCCCTGACAAGGCTGGGGGTCTTCTGTCCGCATGGACGCATCCCCATTTTCCCGAAGTCTACACCGGGGGTCCTGAGGAAGTCAGCGTCTGGTTGTGTGGATGTGGCCCCACGTCCTCCCAAAACATCACCACGTGTTCTGAGGAAGCTGGGGGTCCTGTCACCGTGGATGCGGCCCCCAGGTTCCAGAAGCCTCAACTTTTATCTGAGGGGCCTGGGAGCTCCTGCCAGAGTGGAGGTGGCACCACATCTTCCTGAAGCCTCCCTGCGGTTCCTGAGGTGGTCCAGGGGCTCCTGTCTGCGTGGATGTTGGCCCACATCTTCCTGAAGCCTCACCGCGGGTCCTAAGGAGACCACGGTTCCTGTCAGCGTGATTGCCACCCAATATCCCCCTGAAGACTCCCCGCGGGTCCTGAGGAGGCTGCAGCTCATCAGCGTGGACGCGTCCCCACATCGTCCTCAGGCCTCCCCAGCACAGGCGGGCTCCTGTTTGTGCAGGCGGATGAGACCTACTGCGAATGTGGGCTCCCTGTGCGGGACCTGGGCTCAGGCGCCCCCTGTGGGACGCTCAGGCGCTGCAGGAGGCCTTGCAGGAGGCGGCCTGCCTGCGCCGAGGCCGCACCTGCCTCCTTCCAGGCTCCAGCTGAGGCCTGTTAGCTTCGGAAACGTCTCACTGAAACGGGGCCCAACACCCGGCTTCCCCAGAAATACTTAAGGCCCCTGAGAAGAAGACCTGAAATTTACATTACCTTTTAACTAGCAGGCCAAAATAATCTGCTGTTTCTTTCGGGGGGGAGGGCAGTTGTTATTGGTTTTCTTGGTTTTTCTTTTTCTTCCTTCTTTCTTTTCTGGAAAAAATAATGAGATGGAGAAATTCACCTCCATAAAATAACATGAGGTAGTACTCAGAGCCAGGAAGTGCATCAATACGCATATAGGATGTCTAACTAGAGTTAAAAACAATGATTATAAAGATAGCAGCTGGGCTGGAAAAAGAGCACAGAAGAAAACTAGAGAATCCCTTACCGTAGAAATAAAAGAACTAAAATCTAGTCAGGCGAACGTTAAAAATGCTATAACTGAGATGCTGTCCCAAGAAAGGTTATGGACCACAGAGGGAGACTGAGGGAACTCAGCCACTTATTAAAACAATAACATTCCTATCATCGGAGACTCAGAAGAAAAGGGCGCAGAAGTTTTATTTGAACGAATTATGTAAACTTCTATAACCTGAGGAAGGACACAGACACTGAAATCGAGAGACAGAGAACTCCCAATAAATTCAACAGAAGCTGACCATCACCCAGGCACATCCGAGTCAAAGTCACAAAATACACAGACGAGAAAAGAATCCTGAAAGCAGTGGAGGTGGGGCTTTTGGGGGGGTAGTCCTTACCTAAAAGGGAGGATGAATCAGTTTGCAGCAGATCTGTTCACAAACTTGGCAAGCCAGAAGGAAGTTGGAAGGAAATATTCAATATGCTGAATGGGAAAAGTATGCAGCCAAGAATTCCTTCTTCTGTTTTTTTAAGAATAATCATCAAAACTTATTTAATCTCACAAGGAAGAAATTAAAAATTTCTGAACAAAAAATGCCATTTTCCTCAATCGTAATAGCAAAAATTTATTGTTTTTAATTTTTTTTAATTGGAGTTCAATTTGTAAGAATTCTTTCTTCAGCAAGGCTGTCATTCAGCATAGAAGGAGAGATAAAGAGTTTCCCAGACAGGCAAAAAATAAAGGAGTTCATGACCACTAAACCAGTCCAGTAAGGAATTTTAAGAGGGACTCTTCTAGTGGGGGAAAAAAAGAGACCAAAAGCAACAAAGACTAGAAAGGACCAGAGAACGTCACCAAAAACACCAACTCTACTGGTAACACAAAGGCACTAAGTTTATATCTTTCAGGAATCACTCTGAATGCTGATAGACTAAATGCTCCAATCAAAAGATATAGGGTAGGGGGAGGGGCAAGATGGCGGAGGAGTAGGGTCTCCAGGTCACCTGTCCTCAGCAAATTACCTAGAAAACCATCCAATCATCCTGAAAACCTACGAATTCGGCCTGAGATTTAAAGAGAGACCAGCAAAAAAAAAAAAAATAAAAAAAATAAAATAAAGAGAGACCAGCTGGAACGCTACAGTGAGAAGAGTTCGCGCTTCTATCAAGGTAGGAAGACGGGGAGAAAGAAATAAAGACACAAAAGGCCTCCAAGGGGGAGGGGCCCCGCGAGGAGCCGGGCTGAGGCCGGGCGAGTGTCCCCAGGACAGGAGAGCCCCGGCCCGGAAGAGCAGGAGCTGCACCGACCTTCTCCGCGGAAAGGGGCTCCCCGGGAATTGGAGCAGGATCCCCAGAAAGGCGGGGACGCCCTCGGGCTCCCTGGGACAGTAACAGAGGAACCGCGCCCCGGAGAGTGCGCCGAGCTCCCTAAGGGCTGCAGCGCTCGGCGGGACCCGGAGCAGCTCGGAGGGGCTCGGGCGGCGGCTCCGAGGAGGGGGCTGCGCGGCTCCGGGAACAGCTCGGAGGGGCTCGGGCGGCGGCTCCGCGGAGGGGGCTGCGGGGCTCCGGGAACAGCTCAGCGGCGGCGGCTCGGGCGGAGGAAGAAGCTCCGCGCGGAGGGGGCTGCGCGGCTCCGGGAACAGCTCGGAGGGGCTCGGGCGGCGGCTCCGCGGAGGGGGCTGCGCGGCTCCGGGAACAGCTCAGCGGCGGCGGCTCGCGCAGAGGAAGAAGCTCCGCGCGGAGGGGGCTGCGCGGCTCCGGGAACAGCTCGGAGAGGCTCGGGCGGCGGCTCCGCGGAGGGGGCTGCACCGCCGGGAGCGCGAATCCAACAGCGCAGGCCCCGGAGCACAGGGCGCCGGGACACAGCCCAGGATCCGGCCTCCCCCGGGACAGGCAGAGGCCGGGAGGGCCCAGGACAGCAAGGACGCTCCTGCCTGGAACTGAGCAGATCAGCGGCCCCGCCCCGGAGCCCCCAGGCCCTGCAGACGGAGAGCCCCGGAGCTACTGCGGGGGCTGGATCCAGGGTCCCAGAGCTGCCCCCGCCACTGTGGCTTCCTCCCGGGGCCTCACGGGGTCAACAACCCCCACCGAGCCCTGCACCAGGCAGGGGCAGAGCAGCTCCCCCAAGTGCCAACACCTGAGAATCAGCACAGCAGGCCCCTCCCCCAGAAGACCAGCGAGACGGACCAGTTCCAAGGGAAGTCAAGGGACTTAAACTACACAGAATCGGAAGATACTCCCCCGTGGTTTTTTTTTGTTTTTTGTTTTTTTGTTTTTGTTTTTTTGTTTTTTTTTTGTTTTGTGCTTTTTTTTCTCTCTTTCTTCTTGATTTATGATTGCTTCCCCCACCCCCCCTTTTTTCTTTTTTCTCCTTTCTTTCTTTTTCTTTCTTTTTCTTCTCTTTTTCCCCTATTTTTTTCTTCTTTCTCTTTTTTCTTTTTCTCTTTTCTTTCCTTCTCTCTCTTTTTCTCCTTTTCCCAATACAACTTGTTTTTGGCCACTCTGCACTGAGCAAAATGACTAGAAGGAAAACCCCTCAAAAAAAAGAATCAGAAACAGCCCACTCTCCCACAGAGTTACAAAATATGGATTACAATTCAATGTCAGAAAGCCAATTCAGAAGCACTATTTTACAGCTACTGGTGGCTCTAGAAAAAACCATAAAGGACTCAAGAGACTTCATGACTGCAGAATTTAGATCTAATCAGGCAGAAATTAAAAATCAATTAAATGAGATGCAATCCAAGCTAGAAGTCCTAACGACGAGGCTTGACGAGGTGGAAGAACGAGTGAGCGACATAGAAGACAAGTTGATGGCAAAGAGGGAAACTGAGGAAAAAAGAGACAGGCAATTAAAAGACCATGAGGATAGATTAAGGGAAATAAATGATAGCCTGAGGAAGAAAAACCTACGTTTAATTGGGGTTCCCGAGGGCGCGGAAAGGGACAGAGGGCCAGAATATGTATTTGAACAAATCCTAGCTGAAAACTTTCCGAATCTGGGAAGGGAAACAGGCATTCAGATCCAGGAAATAGAGAGATCCCCCCCTAAAATCAACAAAAACCGTTCAACACCTCGACATTTAATAGTGAAGCTTGCAAATTCCAAAGATAAGGAGAAGATCCTTAAAGCAGCAAGAGAAAAAAAGTCCCTGACTTTTATGGGGAGGAATATTAGGGTAACAGCAGACCTCTCCACAGAGACCTGGCAGGCCAGAAAGGGCTGGCAGGATATATTCAGGGTCCTAAATGAAAAGAACATGCAACCAAGAATACTTTACCCCGCAAGGCTTTCATTCAAAATGGAAGGAGAGATAAAGAGCTTCCAAGACAGGCAGGAACTGAAAGAATATGTAACCTCCAAACCAGCTCTGCAAGAAATTTTAAGGGGGACTCTTAAAATTCCCCTTTAAGAAGAAGTTCAGTGGAACAATCCACAAAAACAAGGACTGAATAGATATGATGACACTAAACTCATATCTATCAATAGTAACTCTGAATGTGAACGGGCTTAATGACCCCATCAAAAGGCGCAGGGTTTCAGACTGGATAAAAAAGCAGGACCCATCTATTTGCTGTCTACAAGAGACTCATTTTAGACAGAAGGACACCTACAACCTGAAAATAAAAGGTTGGAGAACCATTTACCATTCAAATGGTCCTCAAAAGAAAGCAGGGGTTGCCATCCTTATATCAGATAAATTAAAATTTACCCCGAAGACTATAGTGAGAGATGAAGAGGGACACTATCTCATACTCAAAGGATCTATCCAACAAGAGGACTTAACACTCCTCAATATATATGCCCCGAATGTGGGAGCTGCCAAATATTTAAACCAATTAA
This sequence comes from Vulpes lagopus, assembly GCF_018345385.1. Classification (NCBI taxonomy): domain Eukaryota; kingdom Metazoa; phylum Chordata; class Mammalia; order Carnivora; family Canidae; genus Vulpes; species Vulpes lagopus. Next base: position 29,968,736 of record NC_054840.1, on the reverse strand, counting down.
TAACCAAACTCAAGAAATACCTTGATAATAATACACTTATACTTGGTGACTTCAATCTAGCTCTTTCTACCCTGGATAGGTCTTCTAAGCACAATATCTCCAAAGAAACGAGAGCTTTAAATGATACACTGGACCAGATGGATTTCACAGATATCTACAGAACTTTACATCCAAACTCAACTGAATACACATTCTTCTCAAGTGCACATGGAACTTTCTCCAGAATAGACCACATACTGGGTCACAAATCGGGTCTGAACCGATACCAAAAGATCGGGATAGTCCCCTGTATATTCTCAGACCATAATGCCTTGAAATTAGAACTTAATCACAACAAGAAATATGGAAGGACCACAAACACGTGGAGGTTAAGGACCATCCTGCTAAAAGATGAAAAGGTCAACCAGGAAATTAAGGAAGAATTAAAAAGATTCATGGAAACTAATGAAAATGAAGATACAACCGTTCAAAATCTTTGGGATGCAGCAAAAGCAGTCCTGAGGGGGAAATACATCGCAATACAAGCATACATTCAAAAACTGGAAAGATCTCAAATTCAAAAGCTCACCTTACACATAAAGGAACTAGAGAAAAAGCAACAAATAGACCCCACCCCCAGCAGAAGAAGAGAGTTAATTAAAATTCGAGCAGAACTCAATGATATCGAGACCAAAAGAACTGTGGAACAGATCAACAGAACCAGGAGTTGGTTCTTTGAAAGAATTAATAAGATAGATAAACCATTAGCCAACCTTATTAAAAAGAAGAGAGAGAAGACTCAAATTAATAAAATCATGAATGAGAAAGGGGACATCACTACCAACACCAAGGAAATACAAACGATTTTAAAAACATATTATGAACAGCTGTACGCCAATAAATTAGGAAATCTAGAAGAAATGGACGCATTCCTGGAAAGCCACAAACTACCAAAACTGGAGCAGGAAGAAATAGAAAACCTGAACAGGCCAATAACCAGGGAGGAAATTGAAGCAGTCATCAAAAACCTCCCAAGACACAAGAGTCCAGGGCCAGATGGCTTCCCAGGGGAATTCTATCAAACGTTTAAAGAAGAAATCATACCTATTCTACTAAAGCTGTTTGGAAAGATAGAAAGAGATGGAGTACTTCCAAATTCGTTCTATGAGGCCAGCATCACCTTAATTCCGAAACCAGACAAAGACCCCACCAAAAAGGAGAATTACAGACCAATATCCCTGATGAACATGGATGCAAAAATTCTCAACAAGATACTAGCCAATAGGATCCAACAACACATTAAGAAAATTATTCACCATGACCAAGTAGGATTTATCCCTGGGACACAAGGCTGGTTCAACACTCGTAAAACCATCAATGTGATTCATCATATCAGCAAGAGAAAAACCAAGAACCATATGATACTCTCATTAGATGCAGAGAAAGCATTTGACAAAATACAGCATCCATTCCTGATCAAAACCCTTCAGAGTGTTGGGATAGAGGGAACTTTCCTCGACATCTTAAAAGCCATCTACGAAAAGCCCACAGCAAATATCATTCTCAATGGGGAAGCACTGGGAGCCTTTCCCCTAAGATCAGGAACAAGACAGGGATGTCCACTCTCACCACTGCTGTTCAACATAGTTCTGGAAGTCCTCGCCTCAGCAATCAGACAACAAAAAGACATTAAAGGCATTCAAATTGGCAAAGAAGAAGTCAAACTCTCCCTCTTCGCCGATGACATGATACTCTACATAGAAAACCCAAAAGCCTCCACCCCCAGATTGCTAGAACTCATACAGCAATTTGGTAGCGTGGCAGGATACAAAATCAATGCCCAGAAATCAATGGCATTTCTATACACTAACAATGAGACTGAAGAAAGAGAAATTAAGGAGTCAATCCCATTTACAATTGCACCCAAAAGCATAAGATACCTAGGAATAAACCTAACCAAAGAGGTAAAAGATCTATACCCTAAAAACTATAGAACACTTCTGAAAGAAATTGAGGAAGACACAAAGAGATGGAAAAATATTCCATGCTCATGGATTGGCAGAATTAATATTGTAAAAATGTCAATGTTACCCAGGGCAATTTATACGTTTAATGCAATCCCTATCAAAATACCATGGACTTTCTTCAGAGAGTTAGAACAAATTATTTTAAGATTTGTGTGGAATCAGAAAAGACCCCGAATAGCCAGGGGAATTTTAAAAAGAAAACCTTAGCTGGGGGCATCACAATGCCAGATTTCAGGTTGTATTACAAAGCTGTGGTCATCAAGACAGTGTGGTACTGGCACAAAAACAGACACATAGATCAATGGAACAGAATAGAGAACCCAGAAGTGGACCCTGAAATGTACGGCCATCTAATATTCGATAAAGGAGGAAAGACTATCCATTGGAAGAAAGACAGTCTCTTCAATAAATGGTGCTGGGAAAATTGGACATCCACATGCAGAAGAATGAAACTGGACCACTCTCTTTCACCATACACAAAGATAAACTCAAAATGGATGAGAGATCTAAATGTGAGACAAGATTCCATCAAAATCCTAGAGGAGAACACAGGCAACACCCTTTTTGAACTTGGCCACAGTAACTTCTTGCAAGATACATCCACGAAGGCAAAAGAAACAAAAGCAAAAATGAACTATTGGGACTTCATCAAGATAAGAAGCTTTTGCACAGCAAAGGATACAGTCAACAAAACTAAAAGACAACCTACAGAATGGGAGAAGATATTTGCAAATGACATATCAGATAAAGGGCTAGTTTCCAAAATCTATAAAGAACTTATTAAACTCAACACCAAAGAAACAAACAATCCAATCATGAAATGGGCAAAAGACATGAAGAGAAATCTCACAGAGGAAGACATGGACATGGCCAACATGCACATGAGAAAATGCTCTGCATCACTTGCCATCAGGGAAATACAAATCAAAACCACAATGAGATACCACCTCACACCAGTGAGAATGGGGAAAATTAACAAGGCAGGAAACAACAAATGTTGGAGAGGATGCGGAGAAAAGGGAACCCTCTTACACTGTTGGTGGGAATGTGAACTGGTGCAGCCACTCTGGAAAACTGTGTGGAGGTTCCTCAAAGAGTTAAAAATAGACCTGCCCTACGACCCAGCAATTGCACTGTTGGGGATTTACCCCAAAGATTCAGATGCAATGAAACGTCGGGACACCTGCACCCCGATGTTTCTATCAGCAATGGCCACAATAGCCAAACTGTGGAAGGAGCCTCGGTGTCCATCGAAAGATGAATGGATAAAGAAGATGTGGTTTATGTATACAATGGAATATTACTCAGCAATTAGAAACGACAAATACCCACCATTTGCTTCAACGTGGATGGAACTGGAGGGTATTATGCTGAGTGAAATAAGTCAATCGGAGAAGGACAAACAGTGTATGTTCTCATTCATTTGGGGAATATGAATAATAGTGAAAGGGAATATAAAGGAAGGGAAAAGAAATGTTGGGAAATATCAGGAAGGGAGACAGAACATAAAGACTCCTAACTCGGGGAAACGAACTAGGGGTGGTGGAAGGGGAGGAGGGCGGGTGTTGGAGGGGAATGGGTGACGGGCACTGAGGTGGACACTTGACGGGATGAGCACTGGGTGTTTTTCTGTATGTTGGTAAATTAAACACCAATAAAAGTTAATTAAAATAAATAAATAAAATTATAGTTTACCTGAGAAAAAAAAAAAAAGAAAAAAAAAAAAAAAAAAAAAAAGAAAATACGCTAATCCAAACGAGAATAATCGAATCGAATCGAAAATAATCAATCAAAACGAAATAATCGAAAAAAATCGAATTGAATTGAAAATTATTTGAAACGAAAATAATCTAATTGAATTTAAAATAATCGAATCGAAAATTATCGAAGCGAAATGAAAACAATCGAATGAATCAAAAATATTTGAATCGAATTGAAAAAAATCGAATCCAAACGAATCGATTCGAAAAAATCAAATGAATGAATCGAATCGAATAAAAAATAAACGAATTGAAACGAAAAATAATCCCAATCTAAAGGAAAAATATTGAATCGGGAAAAAAAAATAATCAAATGGAACGAAAAAAAGCAAATTGAATCGAAAATAATCAAATTGAAATGAATAATCGTTCGAAATGAAAATAATCGAATTTGAAATGAAAAAACGATCGATTGATGAAACGAATCGAATAAAAAAAAAGGAATCGAATTTGGTCGAAACAAAAAATCGAATTTAAACGAAAAAAAGGATAGAATCAAAAAAAATTGAATCGAACGAATGGAAATAATTGAAACGAAAATACTCAAATCAAAACGAAAATAATCGAATCGAATTGAATTTACCTCTGGAGGTCCCCCAAAACCAGCCTTTAATCGAAGCTAATCCCCCTCGGGTCCAATTCCCCCTCCCCTTGTCGGGTATATTGGCACAACTCGAGCTTGAAATAAACCCTCGTGGTTTGCATCAGTGTGGCGCCGGTGGTTTTTTCGGTTCCAAATTTTGGGGACAACATTGAGAAAAAAAAAAAAACAAAAGAAGCTCGGGCGCAGGCAGAGTGAAGAGGGGGGTTCGGGGGGAAGCGGTGGAGCCCGGGGGTTGGGGGTCTATTTGTGGGGCCCCGCAGACTAGGGTGCGGGAGCCCCCCAGAGCCAGAGGACCCGCGTCTCCACCCCTCCCACCCATCCGCCCCTCCAGGGAGCGCCGGCGCCGCCACTAGGCCCGAGGCGTGATGCCACCCCCCCTGACCCCCAGGTGCATCTCCCAGGGGATGTTTTAAAATGCCCCCCCCAAAAGGGGGCCCTCCCAGACCCGCACAGACCCCTTTCGCCACCATTGTCGGACCACAGAGGGTGCAGAGCTTTGCCCGCCCGGGAAAATAGTTCTAGCTTCCCTTTTTTAAATTTTGGGGTTTTTTTTCATTTATTTTCTTTGATTCTTTTTTTAATGCCTTTTTTAATTGTTATTTTGTACCTCAATATTTCTTTGTTACTTTATGGGACTTTAAATTTTGTTTCCCTTTTTTTTGGGGGTTTGAATCTTTTTAACAGAGGCCAAAATATCTGGTGTTTCTTTCCCCTGGGAGAGCATTATTATTGTTTTTTGGTTTTTTTTTTTTCTTCCTTTTGGAAAACTAAAAAGTGGGGAAAAATTTCCCCCATAAAAATAACATGAAGTAGTCTCAAAGGCCGGAAGTGATCAAAAAACAATTTGAAGTCTAACTACAGTTTAAAACAATGTTTAAAGATGCAGCTGGGCTGGAAAAAAGGCACAGAAAAAAAACTAAAAAAATCCTTTCGTAGAAAAAAAAGAACTAAAACTAGAGGGCAACGTAAAAATGCTATAACCGGATTGCAGTCCCCAAATGGAGTCTTTAAAAAAAAAAAGGTTATGGACCACAGAGGCAACTTAGGGAACTCAGCCCCTTATTCAACAAAAAAATCTATTTTAGAGAAAGAACATGAAGGAGAGAAAAGGGGCCTTTAATATCATTAAAAAATGACAAATCCCCCCCATTTGTTTAACGTGGATGGGAAATGGAAGTATTTAAGAAAGAAATAAGTCAATTGGGGGAAGGGCAAACATTATATGTTCTCATTTATTTGGGGGAAATAAATAAAAGTGAACGGGTAATAAAGGGGAAAGGGGAAAAAAGGTGTGGGGAAAAATCA
>NC_054840.1:29951631-29962961 GCF_018345385.1 Vulpes lagopus | reverse complement strand
CACCTGCCCCCTTTCCAGGTCCAGCTGAGGCCTGTGAGCTTGGGAAAAAGGTCTCACAGAAACGGGGGCCCAACCCCCCCGGCTTTTCTCAGAAATATTTGGGACAATGAATTGCAGCCCACAGGCCCAAAAAAAAATTAAATGGGGACCAATTTTAAAACCAAAGTCCAAACCAAACCCACTAAACCCCTCTCCCTGTGGGCAGGACCGGGGGCTGGTGCAGCCACCCTGGAAACAGTGTGGAGCTCCTCGGGAAATTTTACAAATAGACCCCCGCCCTGCGACCAGCAGGGCTCGGCCCTGGAGCTCACCCCGAAGATACAGATGCAGTGAGCCCCGGGGGGAAACAACTGAAAACCCCAAAAGTCCACGCGGGCGGGCCCCACAGTAGCCAAATTTTTGAGAGGACCCCCTGGGCCCCCTTTCAACAGTGATGGATAAAGGGGATGGGAGTAGTTTAATTTAATAAGGGTTTAGTTTAAGAAAGATTGGGAATTTACTCAGCACCCAAAGAAAGGAAACCCTTCCAAATTTGCAATGCCCCGTGGAAGAACTAGGGGGAAATCAGGGTTAAGTAAAATCATCCCCCCCGGAAAAAAAAATTGGTCGTTTTGGTGTCATTAAAAGGGTGAAATTAAAAAAGAAAAGCAATGGCACGGGAAAGGGGAAAGGGAAAAAACCCAAATAAGATAAAACAGAGATGGGGGAAAAAGAGGCTCAATAAACAGGAAAAAAAACAAAAGGTCGCTGGGGGGGAGGAAAAGGGGGAACGGGGTAACGGGTAGAGGGCATGAAGGAGGCACGGGGAAGTCATGAGCACTGGGTTATCTCCAACTGGTTTTTTCCCCTGAAGCCCACCCTCTGAAAGTATAATACACTAAAACTTTTAAATTTAATTTTTTTTAAAATTAAATTAATTTTAAACAATCTTGGGACTGAAACAGAGTCCTTTTCCCTTCCAGGCTCTCTTTTTCTACCCCTTTCAGCAATCCCAGAACCACACCCCTGTGGTTTTTTTGGGTTGTTTAAAAAAGGTATCCATGCCCGTCCACAGCCCAGCACGGGCCTAGTACTTATGACCCCAAGTTTCAAGACCGGGGGGAGCCCAAACCCGACGTTTAACCAACGGAGACAGCCGGGGGCCCAAGAACCACACTGTTTTATCCGTGCCCTTCTGTGACATCTTTTTTGAAATAAGAAAGTGCTGCTTCCAGTTTCTGTGCTGTTTTCCCAACACTAAATTGCTGCCCCGGGGTCATTTGTGGGGGCGGAAAAATTTAAGGAGTGCTTTTTCTATTTCAAAATTTCGGCCACCATATTTTGATAGGAATGAAAATTGGGAACTGCGGGTGGCTTCGGGAACTGGGACATTTTAACAAGATGAAGGCTCCGACCCCACGAGCCCAGGAAGTCCTCCCAAACCCTTGTAATTTTCAGTGTAAAAGTCTTGCATCCCTTGGTTCATTTCCAAAATTATTTTTTTTTTTGGGGGTTTTGTTTCCTGAAAAGGGGAGCCCTGCCCCTTGAATTTCCTTCCTGAGGGCTCATTGTCGGGACCAGCAAGGCTACTGACTCTGTTCTTTTTTGTTCCCAAAAAACTTAAGGAATTCACTCTTTAGTTCTAACATTTTTTGGGTGGACCCTGTCGGGTTTCCTTTTTTCTAATACCAAAATATTCAGCAAATAAGGCCCAGTGGGGATGTCCCCCTTCCAGGTGGGGAACCTTTTTTTTTTCCTTTTTGTTAAACTACGATGGGACTTCCAGGCTGAGGGGGGGACTTCCTTGGCTTGTTCCTTTTTTTTAGGGGAGACAAATTTAAAGGGTTTTCATCCTTAAAGGATGATGTCAGCTAGGGGCCTTCCACAGGGTTTTTAAAATTCGTTGTTTAAAACGTTTTCCCTAAACCCCCAAATTATGGGGAAAAAAAAAATAAAAAAATTTAAAAAAACCCACTTTTCCCTTTTTTTTAAAATAATAAATTTATTTTTTTTGCTGTTCACTTTGTCAACATCCAGAATAACACCCAGGGGCTCATCCCTTCAAGTGCCCCTTTTCAGTGCCCGTCACCCATTCACCCCCACCCCCGCCGTCCTCCCCTTTCCCCCACCCCCAGTTTTATTTTCCCAAATAAGGAGGGCTTTAAGTTCTCTTTTCCCCTTTTTTTATATTTCCCACAAAATTTTTTCTCCCTTCCTTTTTATTTCCTTTTTTCTACCCCTATGCTTTTTTATGTTGTATTTTTTTCAAATGCTTTTTCTGCAACTCTTGAAGGGTTTTATGCCTTTTTCCTTTCTCTTGTTTTGGTTTTTTAAGATTTTTTTTTTTACCCATTAGAGCCCTTTTGGGTTCCCGGTGAGGCCCCGAAGGAACCACAGGAAAACCCGGGCCAGGGAAAACCCCCTTGGGGAAACCCGAGCCACCAAACCCCGTGAACCCAGGTGGGGAAACCCCAGTCACAAGGTCCAGGTAGGCCCAGGGGCCCAAAAAGATTCACCAAGGGCCAGGTGAGACCCCAGGGGGGGAAACCCCAATCAAAGGTCCAGGTGAGGAACAGGGAAGGGCCAGATTCACCCGGTTTCCAAAATGAAAACCCGGGGGCGGGGGTACCAGAAACAAAATTTAAGGGGGAGGTCCAGAGGGGGGCCAGAGTAACCAGTTTTGTTTGAGGCCCAGAGTGGGACCAGAGGTTTTCCCGGGCCCCAAAATGAGGCCCAGGTGTGGAATAGAGTATCCCGGTCCCCAAAGATGCCTATGTGAGGACCAAGCACTAGGGGCCATGCAAGCCCCCAAAGGGGGTCAGAATCACCAGGGCCCGGGGGAGGCATAGAAGGAAAACCACACCCCCAAATCAGGTGAGCTCAAAGTGGGAATTTAGGGGCCACTATACCAGCTTTAGTCCCCCCTCCAAAGGGGGCCCCCCGTGAGGGCCAAAAATCAGGCGAATTGGGCATAAACTGGGGGCAAGATCACCAAATTGGGACGCCTAGGTGGGGACGAATTCACCAGGGCTGAGTTTGGGCAAATGGGGACGAGAGTCACCAAGGGCCAGGGGAGGCCCAAAATGAGGACCAAAGTCAACAGATCCAGATGAGGGCCTTTTGGAAAGAAGGGCACCAGGGCCAGGAGAAGGGCCCCGGTGGGGAAACCAAAAGACAAACCCGGTCCAGAGAGGCCCAGGTACGACGCCCAAAATCAACCCCGGCCCCACGTAAGGGGCCCCGGGGGGGAACCCAAAACCAAGGGTTTAAAGGGGGGGCCCTTGAAAGAACCAGAGCAACAGTTCAAGGGAGGCGCAGGGGCAACCAGAGTCAGAAGGTCCAAATCAGGCCCAAAAGGGGGGTTCACAGTCACCAGTCAGGTGAGACCCAGGGGGGGACCGGGTCACCGGGTTTCCCAGGTGAGGCTCGGGGTTGTGGAACACAGAAAACCGGGGCCCCAAATTAATGCCCATTTTGGGGAAACCAGATTTTAACAGGGCCGGGTTTGGGGCCCAGAGGGGGGATCAGAGTCACCAGGTCCCAAGTGAGGCCCGGGGTTGGGGCCCCAACAGTCCCCCCGGGTTTCCGGGGGTAGCCCTCGGGTGCAGACCAGAATAAACCCGGGGGTCCAGGTGGGGCCCAGGTAAGGCCCGAGAGTTACCGGGTTTCGAGGAGTCCCAGGTGGGGAACACAAAACCCAAATTTTTCCCAAGGATGCCCATCTCAGGCCCCAAGGGGTCCCCAAAGGTCCATTTTGAGGACCAAGGGGGGACCAATTCACCCGGGTCCGGGGGAGCCCGGGGGGACCCCAAAGTTACCTTTTAAAGGTGGGGCAAAGACGGACAGCAGGGTCACCGGGTCTGGGTTGGGGCCCATTTTAAAACCAGATCACCAGGAAACAGGTGAGGCCCGGGTTGGGAACCAAATCAGCGGGTCCAGGTAAGGCCAAGGTGGGGACTCCAAGCCACCAGGTCCAGGGGGAAACCAAGCGGGGGACCAAATCACCAAATCAGGTGGGGCCTGGGGGTAGGGGGGGACTGGAGGTCACGAGGCACAGGAGAGCTACAAGAACAGCAGGGACACCAGGTCCACGTGTAGGTTCATAGAGTGCGTGGAAAACCAAGTCACCAGGGTCAGGTGAAGCCCCGGTGAGGACCAAATTAAATGTTCCAGAGTCTCCACTTGGAAAACAGACTACACATATCCTGATGAAGCCCAGGTAGTACAAGAGTCACCAGTAAAGGTGAGGTGCACTGAGGACCAAGAGACAACCAGGTCCAGGTACGACCCAGGTGGAACTCAGTCAACTGGTCTGGGTGAGACTACAGTGGGACAAAAGTCAAAAGACCAGTTGGGGCCCCCAGGTGGGTACATAGTTATCCGAGGTCCCCAGGTGAGGCCAACAAAGTACAAGAGGCAACAAGACCAGCTGACCCAGTTGGGACTGGAGTGACCCAAGTAATAGTTAGGTTAGAAGGACACTACAGTCAAAAAAACACAGCTATTGCAAAACCTGGCCTTCTAGGGATGCTTCCTTGGAGAGCTGGAGCTCAGGCTCGACCTGCCCACATCCATGCTAACCTGTCAGGACATACCTCCTACATCCTTAATGGAGGTGCTGGAAGAGTTGTGTGAAAAGCATGTGGAAGTTGTCAGGCCTGTACACATAGTAATCTGAATTCCATACAGGGATTTCCAACAGCCTTGTTCAATGAGAGTCGTGCTGAGTTCTATCTCCCCTGTAGGTTGGCAAGCAAATACATGTACCTACAAGGCATTCACATTTCTGAGAGTTTGAGCTTATGGCCTGTCCACCCACATCCTGACTGCCTGTGACGTGTTCGCTTCCACAGGATTCGTTCTACAACAGAACAGTAAGCAGAGAGAAAACCAAGTACTTGCTTGTCACTTTTTGCACCTCCCGGAAAGCTTCATCCACAGCCTGCATACAACCTTACCACTGCTGCTACATGGCCAGCGTGGCCCTTCAGAACGCAGGCTACTGGAAAGCGCATCGAGGCATGCTTTCCCTTGAGATGTGAGATTCAAGGCAGGACACCACCGCATCATACTGCCATGTAGACTAGCTGCCAACATCCTCATTTTAGACAGGGAGAGGTTGTCAGAAAATGCATGTGGAAGCACAGGGACCTGTACTCACGTGTATGTGAGTTGGAATACAGCGATACGCCAACGTCCCTGTTTCAATTAGAGTGTAGCTAGGTGTTCTAACTCCCCTGTATGAGTGGGGGGAGACATCTGCCTCCCAGGCATACACGCTCCTGAGATTGAGCTTATGGCCAGTCCCCCTCCCACATCCTGCCTGCAGACACCTCGCTCCTAAGAGGTCGAGGCTCGAGGCGGGACTGAAGTGTTTTTGAGAGGTCAGTGCAATCCCCGCCCACAGGAACAGTGCTCATGCTCAATCCGCGATTTCCTAGTAATTCCTATGTTTAGCCAGGTGCTACATCCTAATTCCATACGAGAGAACCTAGCTGGAACGACTAGTACCTAAGTGAAACTTACTTCTAGGAGTTGAGCTCACCCTCAGTCCCTCACAGTTGCACAGTGTCTGTCAAGACAAAGGAGTTTCGAATGTCTGCGACCACAGCCGTTTGTTCACAAGCTTGTGAGACGCATAGGAAATAGCAGACTGAGGTGTCTCCAACTGCAGTGGAGTATATTCTAGTACCTCCTGGCTTAGAGTACCTGCTTACGATTTCAGCATGCCCTAAGAACGCAGCTAGTTTGATACCTGGCTTGTAGCATGCTTCCCTTGTGTGAGCTGAGGTCAGGAACAGGACCCTCCCGCATCCTTACTACTGTCCCGAAGACATAGTTCCCCAGGATCCTATGTTAGGCGCCGGAAGAGCTTATGGGAAAAGCATGTGGAGTGACAGGATTCTCCTCATGAATCTGATCTCATTACAGAACATTGCAAATGTCCCAATGAGAGTGTTGGCTCGGTCCTAGGAGGTCCCATCATAGTGTCTAACAGACATCGGCCCAGCAAAGCATACACTTCCGAAGTGGAGCTTATGGACTGTCCCATCCCACATCCGCCTGCAGTAACAAACCGCGTCTTACCTAACAGGCCCTAGCCTCCGATGCGTGCCTGAAGTGTTGTGAGAGGTAAGTGGAAAAAGTCCCGGTCCCCATGACTAGTGGCCTCCAAGCTCAATCCAGGCGATTTCCTAGTATTTGTCCTGTGTGAGCCGGTGCTACAGCTACATCCTAAGTGCCATACGAGAGAAGCTAGCTGAACGCCTTGTCCACAAGCAACCCTTACTCGGAGAGTTGACTGACCTCAGTCGCTTAACAGTTTGCACATTGCCTGCAGAATTGAGTTTCCAACATCGCACCAGAGGCTGGTTTGTCAGAGGCTTTTGAGACGCAAGTTGAATAAGCGACCGGGAGGGTGTCTCCAGCTGACAGTGGAGTGGTAATTCTGGGTACCTCCCTGCTAGAGTACTGCTACTTTCTCAGTGCCCAGCTAGTTGAAAGCACCAACTGTTTAAAGCTGATTGTAGGCATGCTTCCTTGTGCGAGCTGCGGTCAGGGCAGGACCCCCCAGCATCCTGACTGCCCGAGACCGAGGTTCCAGCATCCTTATTTTAGGTTCCGGAAGAGGTTGTTTGAAAGACCCTATGGAAGTGACAGGACTCAGCCAAGTGAATCTGAGTCCAATACAGACATTGCAAACGTCCTTGTTTCAATGAGAGTGGTTAGCTCGGTCCCAGCTCCCATCAATAAGTGTCTAGCAGCCATCTGCCTGGAAAGCGTACACACTTCCGAGACGTTGAGCTTATGGCCTATCACACCCACTTCCTGACTGCCTGTACCGGTCGCTTGTACAGCATTTCATTCTAACCGCACAGGAGCAGAGAGCACCAATGACTGGCTTGTAAATTTTTCGCGCCTAGCGGACAGCTGCCTCCAGGCATGCACACCTCCTTGGGGTTGACTGATGGCTTTCAACCTCCCCCTGCGACCGCCTGTACCCTTTTGCAGCCAAGGGATTTTTTTGGACACAGACGTGAGTCAAGCTTTTGTGAGACGCAAGTGTCCTTGCTCAATCCTTTGACCGTTCTGATGACTTTCTCCCTCAGAAGGGGGGTACATACTAACTTCCAACCCTGACACCTAGTTGGAAGCTCTCTCTCGGGGAACTTCCTACTGTGAGATGAGCTGTTCGCGGTCCCTCCCATTTCCCCACACTGCCTGCACATGGAGTTATGAACATCGTCACTTTAGACCATGTTTTGTCCAGAAGCTCATGGGACGCAAGGACAAAGCTGCAGCATCATGGTGCTGTCACTCGGTGCAGAGAGCAATAGTCACCGCATCGTCCTGACTTCCAGAGAGCCTCTACGTTCTCAGGGGGGGGAACGGCCATAAGAACGCAGCTAGTGGAAGCTGCATTCGGGGCATGCTTCCTTTTGAGAGTTGGAGCTCAACGAAGGACCTTCCACCCGGGTCCCCCTGTGGGTGGAGCTGCGAACCAGCTCATGTCAGGTGCAGGGAGACGTTGTGAGAAATGCCTTGGAAACGTCAGGCCCTGCCCTCACGGCAAGGTGAGTTGAATACAGCGATTGCCATGTCCCTTGTTCAATTAATTAGAGTGTAGCGAGTGCTAAATGTCCCCTGTATGATGGGGAGCAGAGCATCTTGCCTCCCAGGCAATACACGACCCTGAGAGTTGAGCTATGGACCTGTCTCCTCCCACATCCTGCCTGCAGTACAAAGAACACCTCGCTTCCTAACAGGTCTAGCTCGATGCGTGACTAAGTATTGTGTGAGTAAGTGGAAAAGTCCCGCCCACAAGACTAAGTGCATCCAGCTCAATCTAGTGGTTTCCTAGTATTTCCTGTGTACCCAGGTGCTACATCCTAAGTGCCATACGAGAGAAGCAAGCTGTACGCCTTGTACAAAAGCACTTATAGGGAGAGTGAGAGCTCACCCTCATCCCCCTCATAGTTGCACACTGCCTGCATAAAAAGTTTCCGACATCTGCACCAGAGCCGTTTGTCAAGGCTTAGTGAGACCAAGTGGAATAAGCTGACCTGGAGGGTGTCTCCAGCTGCCGTGGAGTGGTATTCTGGGAACCTCCTGGCTTAGAAGACGGCTTACGTTCTCAGTGCCTTAAGAAAGCAGCTAGTTGAAAGCTGGCTTGTAGGCATCCATCTCCCTTGTGAGAACTGAGGTAAGGCAGGACCGTGCCCGCATCACGGGTCCTACTGCCCGTAGACATAGACCCAGCATCCTTATGTTTAGAGCCAGAAGAGGTTGTAAAAAGCATGTGGAAGAGACAGGAACTTCCTGTCAAGTGTATCTGATCTCAATACATTATTGCAAACGTTCCTGTTTTAATGAGAGTGTAGCTCAGTCCCTAATCCCATCTAAGTGTGTAGCAGACATTGCCTGCAACAGCGGACACACTTCCGAGAGTTAGAGCTTATGACTTTCCCCCCACATTCGTGTCGGCAGGTACAACGCAGCGCTACTAACAGCCTGGCCCCGATGCGTGACTGAAGTGTTGTGAGAGGTAGTGGAAATCCCGGCCAACAAGACTAGTGCATCCAAGCTCAATCCAGCGGTTTCCTATATTTATTGTTGACAGGTGCTACATCCCAGTGCCATACGAGAGAATCTAGGCTGAACGCCTTGTCCAAAAACAACATACGTTCAGAGAGTTTAGCTCACCCACAGTCCCTCACCAGTTGTGACACTGCCTGCAAAAAGAGTTTCCAAAAATCTGCACCAGAGCCGTGTGTCAGAGGCTATGTGAGACGCAAGTGGAATAAGCAGACCTGGAGGGTGTCTCTCAGCGGCAGTGGAAGTGGTATGGGTGGTATCTCCTGGCATAGATACTGCTTAGGTGCTCAGTGCCCTAAGAATGCATCTAGTTGAAAGCTGGCTTGTTAGGCCAGGCTACCTTGTGTTAGCTATGGTGAGTACAGGACCCTCCCGCATTCATGACTGCACGTCGACCTAGTACCGACCAATCCTTCTTTAGGTGCCGGAATGGGTTGTGGACAGCAAGTGGAAGGGACAGGACTCTAGCTCAAGGAATATGAGTCCCATACAGACATTATCAAACGTCCTTGTCAATGAGAGTGTACTCTGTACTAGCCACCAATCAATAAGTGTCTGTCTCCCGACATCGCCTGCAAAGCATACACGCCTCCGGAGAGTTGAGCTTATGGACTGTCCCCTCCCACATCCTGCTTGCAGGAAAAACCGCGCTCCTAACTGGCATAGCCCCCGATGGCCGTGACTGAGGTAGTAAGAGGTAAGTGGAAACTCCCGGGCCACAAGACTAGGGCATAATCCAAGCTCACTCCAGCGAATTCCTATATTTCCTGTGTGAGCCAAGTGCTGCATCCTAAGTGCCATATGAGAGAAGCTAGCTGAACGCCTTTTCCAAAAGCAACTTTTCAGGAGTTGAGCTCCACTCTCAGTCCCCACATTGCACACTGCCGGCAGAAAGAGTTTTCCCAACATCTGCACCCAGCCGTTTCCAGAGGGCTTGTGAGACGCAAGTGGAATAGCAGACCTGGATGGGGTCTCAGCTGTAGTTAATGGTATCTGGTACCTCCTGGCTTAGACTACTGCTACTTCTCAGTGCCCAAGAACGCAGCAAGTTGAAAGCTGGCTTGTAGGCATGCTTCCTGTTCGACTGAGGTGAGGGGCAGGACCCTCCCCATCCTGACGTGCACTCGACATAGGTCCCAGCATCCTTATTTAGGCGCTGGAAAAGGTTGTGTGAGAGCATGTGGAAGGTGACAGGATCTCCTCAAGTGTAGATGAGGTCTCAATGCTGACATTGCAAACGTCCTTGTTTTAATGAGAAGTGTAGCTCGGTCCTAGCTCCCATCAACGTGTCTAGCAACATCTGCCGCCAAAGCATAAAACACTTCCGAGAATTTGAGCTTAATGGACTGTCCCTCGGCAACATCCTGCCTGCACATACACCGCGATCCTAACAGGCCCTAAGCCCGAATGCGTGCCGAATGTATTGTGAGAGGTAAGTGGAAAGTCCCCGGCCTCACAAGACTACCGCATCCAAGCTCAACCAGCGATTGCCTAGTATTTCTGTGTGAGCCAGTGCTACATCCTAAGTGTCATACGAGAGAAGCTAGCTGAACCCTTGTCCGAAAGCAACATACTTTCGGAGAAGTTGAGTCATCACCCTCAGTCCCTCACAGTTGCACACCTGCCTGCAGAATGAGTTTCCAACAGTGCACCAGAGGGGGGGCAGCCGTTTTCAGATGCTTGTGAGACGCAAGTGGAATAACAGACCTCGAGGGTGTTCTCCTGCGGCTGTGGAGTGGTATTCTGGTACCTCCCCGGCTTAGAACACTGTTACATCTCAGTGCCGAGGAATGCAGCTAGTTGAAAGCTGGCTTTAGGCCGAGCTTTCCCTTCTAGCGAGCTGACTTCACAGCCAGACCCTCCGCATTCTGACTGCCCGAGACGAAGGTCCCCAGCATCCTTATATTAGTGCCCGGAAGAGGTTGTGTGAAGAGCATCTGGAAGGACAGGATTCTCCTCAAGTGTATCTGATCATCAATGCAGACTTTGCAAACGTCCCCTTTTTCAATGAGAGTTAGCTCGGTCCTAGCTCCGTCAAAGTGGTCTAGCAACATCTGCCTGCAAAGCATACACACTTCCGGACTTGGGCTATGGACTGTACCTCCCATAATCTGCCTGCACGTATACCGACGCTCCTAACAGGGGCCTAGCCCCGATCTGCCTAAGCTGTTGTGAGAGGTAAGTGGAAAGTCCCGGTCCCACAAGCTGGTGCATCCAGCACCACCCAGCATTTCTTAGTATTTCCTTGTGTGAGCCAGGTCATACATCCTAAGTGCCATAAGAGAGAAGGTAGCTTGAACGCCTTGTCCCAAAATAAACTTACTTCGAGATTGAGCTCACCTCAACCCCTCACAGTTGTGCAGCAACTGCCTGCAGAACCGAGTTTCCAACATCTGCACCACAGCCGTTTTCAGCAGGCCTGTGAGACCTCAAGTGAATAAGCAGACCCTGGAAGGTGCCTCAGCTTGCAGTAGGGGATGAGATTCTGGGTACCTCGCTGGCGAAGAACACTGTTACGTTCTCAGTCCCGAGGAACGCAGCGAGTTGGAAAGCTGCGTGTAGGCGTGCGTCCTTGTGCGAGCTGAGTTCAGGGCACGACCCTCCTGCATTCTGACTTCCCATAGACGTAGGTCCGCCAAAGCCAAAAAAATCCTTATGTCAGGTGCCGAAGAGGTTGTGTGAAGAGCATGTGAAGTGACAGGATTCTCTCCTCAGTGTATCTGATTTTCAATGCGACATTGCAAACGGGCCTTGTT
>NC_054840.1:29904069-29951531 GCF_018345385.1 Vulpes lagopus | reverse complement strand
AATGACCGTATGGTGTCAGTTCAGAGGAAATTAAAGAAGCAAAGCAGATGGACATCGTGTGAAGGGAAGGAAAAAATCAAATAATGATGAAAACAGAGATGGAGGAAAAAGAGACTCAATCACAGGAAACAAACTGAGGGTCGCTGGAGGGGAGGGGAAGTGGAGGGACAGGGTTAACTGTAACGGGCATGAAGGAGGGCACTTGATGTCAATGACACTGAGTTATCTCCAACTGTGAATCCCTGAAGTCTATCTCTGAAAGTATAAGACACTATACTTGTTAATTAATTGGGGTTTTAATTGAAATTAAGTTTAAAAAATCAGTTGACTTGTATCGAGAGTGCATTTTCTACAGGCTCGCTATTCTGCTCCTTCCAGCAATGCCAGAACCACAACCCCTGTGGGTTGTTTTGTTATGTAGGCTCCATGCCTCGTCCACACCCAGCACGGCCTAGTACTTATGACCCCAAAGGATCAAGAAACCAAGGTGAGTCAAGAGTCAGATGCTTATACCAACGGAGCCAGCCAGGGGCCCAGAACAACACCGCTTTATCCTGTGTCTCTGTGACCATCGTTGAAATATTAAAGTGCGCGTCCAGCTCTGTCCTGCTTCTCCAACACTGATTTACTGTCCAGGGTCAGGTGTGGGGCGGACAAATGTTAGGAGTGCTTTTTTCCTATTTCTAAAATCAACCACCATGATTTTGATAGATGAACATTGGAACTTGCGGGTGCGTCTGGAACTGTGCACATTTTAACAATAAGAAGCTCCTGACCCCACGAGCCCAGGAAATGTCCTCCCATAAGTCTTGTAATTTCAGTGTACAAGTCTTGCAGTCCCTTGGTTCAGTCAATTATTTTTTTTTTTGGATGCTCTGATAAGGGGAGTCATGGTCCTGAATTCCTTCCTGATGCTCATTGTTGGGACAACAGCAAGGCTACTGATCTCTGTTCATTTGTGGTCCCACAACCGTTTAAGGAATATCACTCTCCATTAGTTTCTAACAGTGTTGTGGAGTCCTGTCGGGTTTCCTGTTCGAATACCACGTCCTTCATCAAATAGGACATGTTGATGTCCCCCTTCCAGTGTGAACCTTTTCTGTTTCCTGTCTGTTGATACGATAGGACTTCCGTGCTGAAGGGGATTTCCCCTTGGCTTGTTCCTGCCGCCCTTAGGGGAGACGATTTCAAGTTTTTCACCCTTGAGGATGATGTCAGCTACGGGCCTTCCTACACGGCGTTATTTCTGTTGATATAACGTTTCACCTCAAAACCCCCTAGCGAAAAAAAATAAAAAAAAAAAAAAACCCAATATCCTTTTTTCTAAAATAATAAATTTATTTTTTATTGGTGTTTCACTTGCCAACATACAGAAAACACCCAGTGCTCATCCCATCAAGTGCCCCTCTCAGTGCCCGTTCACCCATTCACCCCTCCACCCCCCGCCGTCCTCCACCTTCCACCACCCCTAGTTTTCATTTCCCAGATTTGGAGTCTTATGTTCTGTTTCCCTTTCTGATAGTTCCCACCAGTTTCTTCTCCCTTCCCTTATACATCCCTTTTTACACCCACTTATGCTTTTTATGTTGTATTTTGGCAAAATGCTTTTTCTGCAACTCTTGAGAGGATCGTATGCCTTGTCCTTTCTCTTGTTTTTTCTTTTTTTAAGATTTTATTTAGTTACCCATGAGAGTCATTTTGTTCCGGTGAGGCTAGAAGGAGACCACAGAACCAAGGTCCAGGAAAGCCCCATATGGGGATATCAGAGCCAAACCAGATCCAGGTGAACCCAGTGGGGACCACAGTCCCAAGTCCAGGTGAGGCCCAGGTGGCAACAAGATTCACCAAGTCCAGGTGAGACCCAGGTGGGACCACAGTCACAAGGTCCAGGTGATGAACAGGTAGGACCAGATTCACCCAGGTCCAAGTGAAGCCCGGGGGGGACCAGAGTCAAAAGGTAAGGGTGAGGTCCCAAGGGGGACAGAGTAACCAGTTAGTTTTGAGGCCCAGAGTGGACCAGAGGTCCCCGGTCAAAGTGAGGCCCAGGTGTGGAATAGAGTATCCAGGTCCAATGATGCTACGTGAGGAACAGAGTCACGAGCAAGGCCAATGCAAGGCCCAATGGGGATCAGAATCACCAGGTCCTGGTGAGGCATAGAAGGAGACCACAGTCACTCAGTATCAGGTGAGGCCCCATGTGGGAATCAGAGCCACTATATTCCCCAGCGATCCCAGGGTCCATGTGAGGCCACCATGAGGACCCGAATCATCAGGTGGAATCGACATAGCTGGGACAAGAGTTCACCAGGTCTAGGTGACGCCTAGTGGGGACGAGATTCACCAGGTCCTGAGTTAGGTCAAAGTGGGGACGAGAGGTCTCAGGTCCAGGTGTGCCATACTTAGGACCAGAGTCACCAGAACCAGGTGAGGTCATGTTGGAAAGAGAGTCACCAGTCCAGGAAGGTCCAGTGGGGAACCAGAGTACCACCAGGTCCAGAGGAGGCCCAGGTGAGGACCAGACTCACCAGGCACACGTGAGGCCCAGGGTGGGGACCAGAATCACCAGGTATAGGGGAGCCCTTGAAAGAACCAGAGGTCACATTTCAGGTGAGCGCAGGTGCAACCAGAGTCAGAAGGTTCTCAAAATCAGGCCAAAGTGGGGTCACAGTCACCAGGGTCAGGTTAGACCCAGAGGGGGACCAAGTCACCTGTCCAGGTGAAGCCAGTTGTGGAACCAGTAACCGGGTCCCAATTATGCCCAGTTGAGGACCAGAGTTAATAGGGCCAGGTGAGGCCCAGATGGTGAATCAGAGTCACCAGGTCCAAGTGAGGCCCAGTGGGGACCACAGTCACCAATCCAGGGTAGTCTCAGGTGCAGACCAGAAATCACAGGTCGCAGGTGGGCCCAGGTAAGGACCAAGTTTACCAGTCGAGTTGATCCCAGGTGGGTAATCACAATAACCATGTTCCAATGATGCCCACCCTCAAACCAGAGTCACCCATGTCCACTTGAGGACCAAGGGGACGCAGATTCACCAGGTCCCAGGGGAGGCCCAGGTGGACACCAGAGTTACCAGTTAAAGGAGAGTCTAGAAGGACAGCACGGTCACTAGGTCTAAGGTGTGGTCCATGTGAGAACCAGATCACCGCAGGTACAGGTGAGGCCCAGGTGGGAACCAGAATCAGCAGGTCCAGGTAAGGCCAATGTGGGGACCACAGTCACCAGGTCCAGGGAGGTGCACGTGAGGACCAGATCACCAGGTCCAGGTGATACCCAGGAAGGGACCAGATTCACCATTTCCAGTGTAAGGCCCAGAGGAACCAGTCACCTGGTCTGGTGAGACACAGGTGGGGACAAAAGTCATAAGACCAGTTGAGGCCCAGGTTGGAACATAGTTAACAGTCCAGGTGAGGCCAAACAAAGTACCAGAGGCACAATACCAGCTGAGCCCATTTGGGACTGTAGTGACCAAGTATAGTTGTGTTAGAGGAACCACAGTCATAAAATCCAGCTAGTTGTAAAATGGCTTCTAGGGATCTTTTCCTTGTGCGAGCTGAGCTCAGGGTCAGGACCCGCCCACATCACTACTACCTGTAGACATAACTCCTATCATCCGTAAGTGAGGTGCTGGAAGAGGTTGTGTGAAAAGAATGTGGAGTGTCTGGCCTGTACTCCCTTGAATCTGAATTCAATACAGTGGAATTTCCACACCTGTTAAATGAGAGTCGTGCAGGTTCTATCTCCCCTGTAGAGTGGCAAGCAAACATGTACCTGCTAGGCAATCCACATTCTGAGAGTTGAGCTTATGGCCTGTCCCTCCCACATCTGACTCCTGTACGGTTTCGCATCCACAGTATTTCGTTCTACGCAGAACAGGAGCAAGAGAGAACCAAGTGACTTGCTTGTCACGTGTTTCGCACCTCCCGGACACTTCATCCACACCTGCATACACCTTACAGCTGCTGCTACATTTTCACGGCGTAATGAACGCAGCTATGGAGAGCTGCAATCGCAGCATGCTTCCTTTGAGATATGAGTTCAAGCAGACCCCACCGCATCATGCCTGCCTGTGGCGAAGCTGCCACCATCCACATGTTAGGACAGGGAGAGGTTGTGAGAAATGGCATGTGGGAAGCAACAGGGCTGTACTCACGTTATTTGAGTTTGAATGAACAGCGATGCCAACGTCCTTGTTCAATTAGAGTGTAGCGAGTTTCAATCCTCCCCTGTAGGAGTATGGGAAAAAAACAACTGCCTCCCAGGCATACACACATTCTGAGAGTTGAGCTTGTAGCCTGTCCCCTCCGCACATCCTGAGTGCCTGAACAGTTCGATTCCACAGTAATTTCGTTCTGACGCGGGAAAAAAGGAGCAGAGAGAGAACAAAGGACGGGGGGGGGCTTGTCGAATTCGCGCCTACCAGACACCTGCCTTAAGGCATTGCAACTCCTTTGGAATTGAGCTCAGGAATTAGGGGGGTAATCCCACATGCTGAATGCCTGACACTTCGAAGCCAAAGGATAGTTTTGGTAAACGGATGCAAGTTTTTGTTCAGACAAGTGTCTCTTCCTTAGCTCAATCCAGTGACTTCTGACGACTTCCTCCCTCAGATGGTGGTACATACTAACTTCCACCCCTGAGTACTATTTAGCTCTCTCTCTGAAGAACTTATCCTTCTGTGAATGAGCTGACTTGCGGTCCTCCCATTTCCACACTGCCTGGACATGGAGTTACAACATCCGCACCAGACATGTTTGTCCAGAAGCTCATGGGACGCAAGGGCCAAGCTGCAGCCTCAATGGTGCTGTCACTCGGTGGCCAGTGAGCGGTAAAACGCAACGTCCTGACTTCCGAGTCTGCGCGTTCTCACGGCCAGTAAACGCGCGAGTGGAAAGCTGCTTTGGCATGCTACCTTGGGAGAGTTAGCTCAAAGAAGGACCCTCCCGCCTCGGTGCCCTGTGTGGGGGGAGCTGCCCAACATCCTCAGGTCAGGTGCAGAGAGAGTGTTGAGAAATGCGTGTGGAAGCTCAGGCCGTCCTCGACGCAATCCGAGTTAATACAGCGTTTTTCCAACATCCTTGTCAATAGAGTGTAGCAGGGTACTCACTTCCCTGTATGAGTGGGGAGCAGACATCTGCCCCTAGGCATACACCTCCCCAAATTTAGCTTATGGCCCGTCCCCCCCCACATCCTCGGAGGTAAAACCCCCCGCTCCAACAGGCCCAGGTTCGATGCGGACGGGAAATGTTTTTGAGAGTAAAAAAGGGAAATTCCCCCCCAACAAACTAGTCCCCCAAATCAATCTACGATTTCCCCAGGGATTTTTCCCGTGTGAGGCCAGGTGCTACATCCAAATGCCCATAAGAAGGGGAAAGGGTAGCTGCCCCTTGTCCCAAAAAGGAAATTTATTCGGGGGTTTACCACCCCATTTTCCAACATTTTCACACTGCCTCGAATGAGTTTCCAAACCCCTCTGCACCAAGCCGGTTGGGCAGAGTCCCCCCTTTTGAGACAAAAATGGAAAAAGCAGACCCGGGGTGGTTTTCTCCACTGCAAAATGGAGTGGTATTCTTACCTCCTGGCAAGGGGTACTGCTACTTCCTTAATGCCCTAAAAACGCAGGGTATTTGAAAAATGGTTCCCGGCAGGGTTCCTTTTGGAGCTGAGGCAGGGCAGGACCCCCCTCAACCTACTGCCGTAGACATAGTTCCCAGCACCTTATGTTAGGGCCGGGCCGGGAAAAGGTTTTTGGTAAAAACAGGGGAAGTACGGGTTTCTCCTCAAGTGTTCACCCAAATACAGACATGCAAACGCCCTTTTAAATGAAGTTAGCTCGGTCCTCCCCACAAACTCTACAACATCGCCTGCAAACATACACACCCAATTGGGTTAGGCGCCCTCCACACCTCCCTGCATACACCGCGCCCTAACGGGCCTACCCCGATCTCTAATGTTTGGGGGTAAGGAAATCCCGGCACACAAAACATGCCCAACTCAACTAGGATTTCTATTTTTCCGGGGTGAGCCTGCTACCCAAGTGCCATCGAAAAACACTAACCCCCTTGCCAAAAAAACGTTTCAAGAGTTGACTCCCTCATCCCTCACATGCACACTGCCTGCAAATGATTTCGAACTCTGCACCTCACAGTTTTAAAGGGGCTTTAAACCCAAAGGGGAATAAGCGGATTTGGAGGGTTCTCCAGCGCAGGGGAGGGGTATTGGGGTACCCGCTTGGGGAACGCTCTTTCTCATGCCCTAAACCGCTAGTTGAAAGCGGTTTGGGCCCTCTCCGTAGCGAAGGGGGCAACCCCCCCACCAAAACTCCCCACAATACTCACCCCCAAATTTGGGCCCGGGGAACACTAGGAAAAAGCAGTGAAGTACGGGATTCCCTAAAGTTACTATCCCAATACAACAATTGCAAACCCTTGCAAGGGAAGTTACCGGGCCCTAGCTTCCATAATTAGGTCGGGCAGCACTCCCGAAAAGCGAACCACTTCTGAGGTTGGTTTATCCTTTCGCCCCCACATCTGAGCCGTTTTCGCTTCACACTTTTCTCTCGCGGACAGGAGCCGGAGAAAACCAATACGGCGTCTTTTCCCTACCACCTCCCTTCCAAGGCATGCACATCCTTTTTGATTTATGACTTCAACCTCCCACAGCTGACCGCCGTACCCTTTGCCCAAAGGGGATTTGGGTTGCACGGTTTCAAGCTTTGGAACAAGGCTTTTGCTCAATCCTGACTTGGCGATTTCCCCCTCAGGGGGTGTACAAACAACCCAACCGGGCCTTTGCTAGCCTCCTCAAAAACTTTCTTCTTAGATGGGCTACTGCGTCCTTCCCTCCACACTGCCTCCATGGGGTTCAACATCCCCACCGCTTTTGTCAAACCAGGGGCAAGGGGGGCCGCCCTCAAGGGGCTGCCCCGGGGCAGTAGAGCGTAAAAACCACGCCCGACTCCAGTCGCTGGTTCTCACGGCCATAAACCGCTATGGGAAAACTGCATTTGGGGGTGCACCTTTTGGGGAGTTGACCAAAAGAAGGACCCTCCCGCCTCGGGTGCCCTTGTGGGTGGAGCTGCCAACATCCTCATGTCAGGTGCAGAGAGAGGTGTTGAGAAATGCGTGTGGAAGCGTCAGAGCCTGTCCTCACGCAATCTGAGTTGAATACAGCGATTGCCAACGTCCTTGTTCAATTAGAGTGTAGCTAGGTTCTAACTCCCCTGTATGAGTGGGGAGCAGACATCTGCCTCCTAGGCATACACGCTCCTGAGAGTTGAGCTTATGGCCTGTCCCTCCCACATCCTGCCTGCAGGTACACCTCGCTCCTAACAGGCCTAGGCTCGATGCGTGACTGAAGTGTTGTGAGAGGTAAATGGAAAGTCCGGGCCAACAAGACTAGTGCCTCCTAGCTCAATCTAGCGATTTCCTAGTATTTCCTGTGTGAGCCAGGTGCTACATCCTAAGTGCCATACGAGAGAAGCTAGCTGAACGCCTTGTCCAAAAGCAACTTACTTCGGAGAGTTGAGCTCACCCTCAGTCCCTCACAGTTGCACACTGCCCTCAGAATGAGTTTCCAACATCTGCACCAGAGCCGTTTGTCAGAGGCTTGTGAGACACAAGTGGAATAAGCAGACCTGGATGGTGTCTCCAGCTGCAGTGGAGTGGTATTCTGGGTACCTCCTGGCTTAGAGTACTGCTACGTTCTCAGTGCCCTAAAAACGCAGCTAGTTGAAAGCTGGCTTCTAGGCATGCTTCCTTGTGCGAGCTGAGGTCAGGGCAGGACCCTCCTGCATCCTGACTGCCTGTAGACATAGTTCCCAGCATCCTTATGTTAGGCGCCGGAAGAGGTTGTGTGAAAAGCATGTGGAAGTGACAGGATTCTCCTCAAGTGTATCTGATCTCAATACAGACATTGCAAACGTCCTTGTTCAATGAGAGTGTAGCTCGGTCCTAGCTCCCACAAAGCGTCTAGCAGACATCTGCCTGCAAAGCATACACACTTCCGAGAGTTGAGCTTATGGACTGTCCCTCCCACATCCTGCCTGCAGGTACACCGCGCTCCTAACAGGCCTAGCCCCGATGCGTGACTGAAGTGTTGTGAGAGGTAAGTGGAAAGTCCCGGCACACAAGACTAGTGCATCCAAGCTCAATCTAGCGATTTCCTAGTATTTCCTGTGTGAGCCAGGTGCTACATCCTAAGTGCCATACGAGAGAAGCTAGCTGAACGCCTTGTCCAAAAGCAACTTACTTCGGAGAGTTGAGCTCACCCTCAGTCCCTCACAGTTGCACACTGCCTGCAGAATGAGTTTCGAACATCTGCACCTCAGCAGTTTGTCAGAGGCTTGTGAGACGCAAGTGGAATAAGCGGACTTGGATGGTGTCTCCAGCTGCAGTGGAGTGGTATTCTGGGTACCTCCTGGCTTAGAGTACTGCTACGTTCTCAGTGCCCTAGGAACGCAGCTAGTTGAAAGCTGGCTTCTAGGCATGCTTCCTTGTGCGAGCTGAGGTCAGGGCAGGACCCTCCCCCATCCTAACTGCCCCTACAGATAGGTCTCAGCATCCCTATGTTAGGCGCCGGAACACGTAGTGTGAAAAGCATGTGGAAGTGACAGGATTCTCCTCAAGTGTATCTGATCTCAATACAGACAATTGCAAACGTCCTTGTTCAATGAGAGTGTAGCTCGGTCCTAGCTTCCATCAATTAGTGTCTGGCAGGCATCTGCCTGCAAAGCGTACACACTTCTGAGAGTTGAGCTTATGGCCTTTCGCTCCCACATCCTGATGCCTGTACGGTTCGCTTGCACAGCATTTCGTTCTACGCGGGACAGGAGCCGAGAGAGAACCAAGTGACTGGCTTGTCAATTTCGCGCCTAGCACACAGCTGCCTCCAAGGCATGCACACTCCTTTGGGTTGAGCTTATGGCTTCAACCTCCCACATGCTGACCGCCTGTACCCTTTGCAGCCAAGGGATTTCGTTGGACACGGGATTCAAGCTTTGGGAGAGGCAAGTGTCTCTTAGCTCAATCCAGTGACTTCTGACGACTTCCTCCCTCAGATGGGTGGTACATACTAACTTCCAACCCTGAGTACCTAGTTGCTAGCTCTCTCTCAGAAGAACTTTCTTCTGTGAGATGAGCTGACTTGCGGTCCTTCCCAGTTCCACACTGCCTGCACATGGAGTTACGAACATCCTCACCAGACATGTTTGTCAGAAGCTCATGGGACGCAAGGGGCAAGCTGCAGGCCTCAATGGTGCTGTCACTCGGTGCAGTAGAGCGGTATAAACGCAACGTCCTGACTTCCAGTGCTGCTGCGTTCTCACGGCCAGTAGAACGCAGCTAGTGGAAAGCTGCATTCGGGGCATGCTACCTTTGGAGAGTTGAGCTCAAAGAAGGACCCTCCCGCCTCGGGTGCCCTTGTGGGTGGAGCTGCCAACATCCTCATGTCAGGTGCAGAGAGAGGTGTTGAGAAATGCGTGTGGAAGCGTCAGGCCTGTCCTCACGCAATCTGAGTTGAATACAGCGATTGCCAACGTCCTTGTTCAATTAGAGTGTAGCTAGGTTCTAACTCCCCTGTATGAGTGGGGAGCAGACATCTGCCTCCTAGGCATACACGCTCCTGAGAGTTGAGCTTATGGCCTGTCCCTCCCACATCCTGCCTGCAGGTACACCTCGCTCCTAACAGGCCTAGGCTCGATGCGTGACTGAAGTGTTGTGAGAGGTAAATGGAAAGTCCGGGCCAACAAGACTAGTGCCTCCTAGCTCAATCTAGCGATTTCCTAGTATTTCCTGTGTGAGCCAGGTGCTACATCCTAAGTGCCATACGAGAGAAGCTAGCTGAACGCCTTGTCCAAAAGCAACTTACTTCGGAGAGTTGAGCTCACCCTCAGTCCCTCACAGTTGCACACTGCCCTCAGAATGAGTTTCCAACATCTGCACCAGAGCCGTTTGTCAGAGGCTTGTGAGACACAAGTGGAATAAGCAGACCTGGATGGTGTCTCCAGCTGCAGTGGAGTGGTATTCTGGGTACCTCCTGGCTTAGAGTACTGCTACGTTCTCAGTGCCCTAAAAACGCAGCTAGTTGAAAGCTGGCTTCTAGGCATGCTTCCTTGTGCGAGCTGAGGTCAGGGCAGGACCCTCCTGCATCCTGACTGCCTGTAGACATAGTTCCCAGCATCCTTATGTTAGGCGCCGGAAGAGGTTGTGTGAAAAGCATGTGGAAGTGACAGGATTCTCCTCAAGTGTATCTGATCTCAATACAGACATTGCAAACGTCCTTGTTCAATGAGAGTGTAGCTCGGTCCTAGCTCCCACAAAGCGTCTAGCAGACATCTGCCTGCAAAGCATACACACTTCCGAGAGTTGAGCTTATGGACTGTCCCTCCCACATCCTGCCTGCACGTACACCGCGCTCCTAACAGGCCTAGCCCCGATGCGTGACTGAAGTGTTGTGAGAGGTAAGTGGAAAGTCCCGGCACACAAGACTAGTGCATCCAAGCTCAATCTAGCGATTTCCTAGTATTTCCTGTGTGAGCCAGGTGCTACATCCTAAGTGCCATACGAGAGAAGCTAGCTGAACGCCTTGTCCAAAAGCAACTTACTTCGGAGAGTTGAGCTCACCCTCAGTCCCTCACAGTTGCACACTGCCTGCAGAATGAGTTTCCAACATCTGCACCAGAGCCGTTTGTCAGAGGCTTGTGAGACACAAGTGGAATAAGCAGACCTGGATGGTGTCTCCAGCTGCAGTGGAGTGGTATTCTGGGTACCTCCTGGCTTAGAGTACTGCTACGTTCTCAGTGCCCTAAAAACGCAGCTAGTTGAAAGCTGGCTTCTAGGCATGCTTCCTTGTGCGAGCTGAGGTCAGGGCAGGACCCTCCTGCATCCTGACTGCCTGTAGACATAGTTCCCAGCATCCTTATGTTAGGCGCCGGAAGAGGTTGTGTGAAAAGCATGTGGAAGTGACAGGATTCTCCTCAAGTGTATCTGATCTCAATACAGACATTGCAAACGTCCTTGTTCAATGAGAGTGTAGCTCGGTCCTAGCTCCCACAAAGCGTCTAGCAGACATCTGCCTGCAAAGCATACACACTTCCGAGAGTTGAGCTTATGGACTGTCCCTCCCACATCCTGCCTGCAGGTACACCGCGCTCCTAACAGGCCTAGCCCCGATGCGTGACTGAAGTGTTGTGAGAGGTAAGTGGAAAGTCCCGGCACACAAGACTAGTGCATCCAAGCTCAATCTAGCGATTTCCTAGTATTTCCTGTGTGAGCCAGGTGCTACATCCTAAGTGCCATACGAGAGAAGCTAGCTGAACGCCTTGTCCAAAAGCAACTTACTTCGGAGAGTTGAGCTCACCCTCAGTCCCTCACAGTTGCACACTGCCTGCAGAATGAGTTTCGAACATCTGCACCTCAGCAGTTTGTCAGAGGCTTGTGAGACGCAAGTGGAATAAGCGGACTTGGATGGTGTCTCCAGCTGCAGTGGAGTGGTATTCTGGGTACCTCCTGGCTTAGAGTACTGCTACGTTCTCAGTGCCCTAGGAACGCAGCTAGTTGAAAGCTGGCTTCTAGGCATGCTTCCTTGTGCGAGCTGAGGTCAGGGCAGGACCCTCCCCCATCCTAACTGCCCCTACAGATAGGTCTCAGCATCCCTATGTTAGGCGCCGGAACACGTAGTGTGAAAAGCATGTGGAAGTGACAGGATTCTCCTCAAGTGTATCTGATCTCAATACAGACAATTGCAAACGTCCTTGTTCAATGAGAGTGTAGCTCGGTCCTAGCTTCCATCAATTAGTGTCTGGCAGGCATCTGCCTGCAAAGCGTACACACTTCTGAGAGTTGAGCTTATGGCCTTTCGCTCCCACATCCTGATGCCTGTACGGTTCGCTTGCACAGCATTTCGTTCTACGCGGGACAGGAGCCGAGAGAGAACCAAGTGACTGGCTTGTCAATTTCGCGCCTAGCACACAGCTGCCTCCAAGGCATGCACACTCCTTTGGGTTGAGCTTATGGCTTCAACCTCCCACATGCTGACCGCCTGTACCCTTTGCAGCCAAGGGATTTCGTTGGACACGGGATTCAAGCTTTGGGAGAGGCAAGTGTCTCTTAGCTCAATCCAGTGACTTCTGACGACTTCCTCCCTCAGATGGGTGGTACATACTAACTTCCAACCCTGAGGACCTAGTTGCTAGCTCTCTCTCAGAAGAACTTTCTTCTGTGAGATGAGCTGACTTGCGGTCCTTCCCAGTTCCACACTGCCTGCACATGGAGTTACGAACATCCTCACCAGACATGTTTGTCAGAAGCTCATGGGACGCAAGGGGCAAGCTGCAGGCCTCAATGGTGCTGTCACTCGGTGCAGTAGAGCGGTATAAACGCAACGTCCTGACTTCCAGTGCTGCTGCGTTCTCACGGCCAGTAGAACGCAGCTAGTGGAAAGCTGCATTCGGGGCATGCTACCTTTGGAGAGTTGAGCTCAAAGAAGGACCCTCCCGCCTCGGGTGCCCTTGTGGGTGGAGCTGCCAACATCCTCATGTCAGGTGCAGAGAGAGGTGTTGAGAAATGCGTGTGGAAGCGTCAGGCCTGTCCTCACGCAATCTGAGTTGAATACAGCGATTGCCAACGTCCTTGTTCAATTAGAGTGTAGCTAGGTTCTAACTCCCCTGTATGAGTGGGGAGCAGACATCTGCCTCCTAGGCATACACGCTCCTGAGAGTTGAGCTTATGGCCTGTCCCTCCCACATCCTGCCTGCAGGTACACCTCGCTCCTAACAGGCCTAGGCTCGATGCGTGACTGAAGTGTTGTGAGAGGTAAATGGAAAGTCCGGGCCAACAAGACTAGTGCCTCCTAGCTCAATCTAGCGATTTCCTAGTATTTCCTGTGTGAGCCAGGTGCTACATCCTAAGTGCCATACGAGAGAAGCTAGCTGAACGCCTTGTCCAAAAGCAACTTACTTCGGAGAGTTGAGCTCACCCTCAGTCCCTCACAGTTGCACACTGCCAGCAGAATGAGTTTCCAACATCTGCACCAGAGCCGTTTGTCAGAGGCTTGTGAGACACAAGTGGAATAAGCAGACCTGGATGGTGTCTCCAGCTGCAGTGGAGTGGTATTCTGGGTACCTCCTGGCTTAGAGTACTGCTACGTTCTCAGTGCCCTAAAAACGCAGCTAGTTGAAAGCTGGCTTCTAGGCATGCTTCCTTGTGCGAGCTGAGGTCAGGGCAGGACCCTCCTGCATCCTGACTGCCTGTAGACATAGTTCCCAGCATCCTTATGTTAGGCGCCGGAAGAGGTTGTGTGAAAAGCATGTGGAAGTGACAGGATTCTCCTCAAGTGTATCTGATCTCAATACAGACATTGCAAACGTCCTTGTTCAATGAGAGTGTAGCTCGGTCCTAGCTCCCACAAAGCGTCTAGCAGACATCTGCCTGCAAAGCATACACACTTCCGAGAGTTGAGCTTATGGACTGTCCCTCCCACATCCTGCCTGCAGGTACACCGCGCTCCTAACAGGCCTAGCCCCGATGCGTGACTGAAGTGTTGTGAGAGGTAAGTGGAAAGTCCCGGCACACAAGACTAGTGCATCCAAGCTCAATCTAGCGATTTCCTAGTATTTCCTGTGTGAGCCAGGTGCTACATCCTAAGTGCCATACGAGAGAAGCTAGCTGAACGCCTTGTCCAAAAGCAACTTACTTCGGAGAGTTGAGCTCACCCTCAGTCCCTCACAGTTGCACACTGCCTGCAGAATGAGTTTCGAACATCTGCACCTCAGCAGTTTGTCAGAGGCTTGTGAGACGCAAGTGGAATAAGCGGACTTGGATGGTGTCTCCAGCTGCAGTGGAGTGGTATTCTGGGTACCTCCTGGCTTAGAGTACTGCTACGTTCTCAGTGCCCTAGGAACGCAGCTAGTTGAAAGCTGGCTTCTAGGCATGCTTCCTTGTGCGAGCTGAGGTCAGGGCAGGACCCTCCCCCATCCTAACTGCCCCTACAGATAGGTCTCAGCATCCCTATGTTAGGCGCCGGAACACGTAGTGTGAAAAGCATGTGGAAGTGACAGGATTCTCCTCAAGTGTATCTGATCTCAATACAGACAATTGCAAACGTCCTTGTTCAATGAGAGTGTAGCTCGGTCCTAGCTTCCATCAATTAGTGTCTGGCAGGCATCTGCCTGCAAAGCGTACACACTTCTGAGAGTTGAGCTTATGGCCTTTCGCTCCCACATCCTGATGCCTGTACGGTTCGCTTGCACAGCATTTCGTTCTACGCGGGACAGGAGCCGAGAGAGAACCAAGTGACTGGCTTGTCAATTTCGCGCCTAGCACACAGCTGCCTCCAAGGCATGCACACTCCTTTGGGTTGAGCTTATGGCTTCAACCTCCCACATGCTGACCGCCTGTACCCTTTGCAGCCAAGGGATTTCGTTGGACACGGGATTCAAGCTTTGGGAGAGGCAAGTGTCTCTTAGCTCAATCCAGTGACTTCTGACGACTTCCTCCCTCAGATGGGTGGTACATACTAACTTCCAACCCTGAGGACCTAGTTGCTAGCTCTCTCTCAGAAGAACTTTCTTCTGTGAGATGAGCTGACTTGCGGTCCTTCCCAGTTCCACACTGCCTGCACATGGAGTTACGAACATCCTCACCAGACATGTTTGTCAGAAGCTCATGGGACGCAAGGGGCAAGCTGCAGGCCTCAATGGTGCTGTCACTCGGTGCAGTAGAGCGGTATAAACGCAACGTCCTGACTTCCAGTGCTGCTGCGTTCTCACGGCCAGTAGAACGCAGCTAGTGGAAAGCTGCATTCGGGGCATGCTACCTTTGGAGAGTTGAGCTCAAAGAAGGACCCTCCCGCCTCGGGTGCCCTTGTGGGTGGAGCTGCCAACATCCTCATGTCAGGTGCAGAGAGAGGTGTTGAGAAATGCGTGTGGAAGCGTCAGGCCTGTCCTCACGCAATCTGAGTTGAATACAGCGATTGCCAACGTCCTTGTTCAATTAGAGTGTAGCTAGGTTCTAACTCCCCTGTATGAGTGGGGAGCAGACATCTGCCTCCTAGGCATACACGCTCCTGAGAGTTGAGCTTATGGCCTGTCCCTCCCACATCCTGCCTGCAGGTACACCTCGCTCCTAACAGGCCTAGGCTCGATGCGTGACTGAAGTGTTGTGAGAGGTAAATGGAAAGTCCCGGGCCAACAAGACTAGTGCCTCCTAGCTCAATCTAGCGATTTCCTAGTATTTCCTGTGTGAGCCAGGTGCTACATCCTAAGTGCCATACGAGAGAAGCTAGCTGAACGCCTTGTCCAAAAGCAACTTACTTCGGAGAGTTGAGCTCACCCTCAGTCCCTCACAGTTGCACACTGCCTGCAGAATGAGTTTCCAACATCTGCACCAGAGCCGTTTGTCAGAGGCTTGTGAGACACAAGTGGAATAAGCAGACCTGGATGGTGTCTCCAGCTGCAGTGGAGTGGTATTCTGGGTACCTCCTGGCTTAGAGTACTGCTACGTTCTCAGTGCCCTAAAAACGCAGCTAGTTGAAAGCTGGCTTCTAGGCATGCTTCCTTGTGCGAGCTGAGGTCAGGGCAGGACCCTCCTGCATCCTGACTGCCTGTAGACATAGTTCCCAGCATCCTTATGTTAGGCGCCGGAAGAGGTTGTGTGAAAAGCATGTGGAAGTGACAGGATTCTCCTCAAGTGTATCTGATCTCAATACAGACATTGCAAACGTCCTTGTTCAATGAGAGTGTAGCTCGGTCCTAGCTCCCACAAAGCGTCTAGCAGACATCTGCCTGCAAAGCATACACACTTCCGAGAGTTGAGCTTATGGACTGTCCCTCCCACATCCTGCCTGCAGGTACACCGCGCTCCTAACAGGCCTAGCCCCGATGCGTGACTGAAGTGTTGTGAGAGGTAAGTGGAAAGTCCCGGCACACAAGACTAGTGCATCCAAGCTCAATCTAGCGATTTCCTAGTATTTCCTGTGTGAGCCAGGTGCTACATCCTAAGTGCCATACGAGAGAAGCTAGCTGAACGCCTTGTCCAAAAGCAAATTACTTCGGAGAGTTGAGCTCACCCTCAGTCCCTCACAGTTGCACACTGCCTGCAGAATGAGTTTCGAACATCTGCACCTCAGCAGTTTGTCAGAGGCTTGTGAGACACAAGTGGAATAAGCAGACCTGGATGGTGTCTCCAGCTGCAGTGGAGTGGTATTCTGGGTACCTCCTGGCTTAGAGTACTGTTCTCAGTGCCCTAAAAACGCAGCTAGTTGAAAGCTGGCTTCTAGGCATGCTTCCTTGTGCGAGCTGAGGTCAGGGCAGGACCCTCCTGCATCCTGACTGCCTGTAGACATAGTTCCCAGCATCCTTATGTTAGGCGCCGGAAGAGGTTGTGTGAAAAGCATGTGGAAGTGACAGGATTCTCCTCAAGTGTATCTGATCTCAATACAGACATTGCAAACGTCCTTGTTCAATGAGAGTGTAGCTCGGTCCTAGCTCCCACAAAGCGTCTAGCAGACATCTGCCTGCAAAGCATACACACTTCCGAGAGTTGAGCTTATGGACTGTCCCTCCCACATCCTGCCTGCAGGTACACCGCGCTCCTAACAGGCCTAGCCCCGATGCGTGACTGAAGTGTTGTGAGAGGTAAGTGGAAAGTCCCGGCACACAAGACTAGTGCATCCAAGCTCAATCTAGCGATTTCCTAGTATTTCCTGTGTGAGCCAGGTGCTACATCCTAAGTGCCATACGAGAGAAGCTAGCTGAACGCCTTGTCCAAAAGCAACTTACTTCGGAGAGTTGAGCTCACCCTCAGTCCCTCACAGTTGCACACTGCCTGCAGAATGAGTTTCGAACATCTGCACCTCAGCAGTTTGTCAGAGGCTTGTGAGACGCAAGTGGAATAAGCGGACTTGGATGGTGTCTCCAGCTGCAGTGGAGTGGTATTCTGGGTACCTCCTGGCTTAGAGTACTGCTACGTTCTCAGTGCCCTAGGAACGCAGCTAGTTGAAAGCTGGCTTCTAGGCATGCTTCCTTGTGCGAGCTGAGGTCAGGGCAGGACCCTCCCCCATCCTAACTGCCCCTACAGATAGGTCTCAGCATCCCTATGTTAGGCGCCGGAACACGTAGTGTGAAAAGCATGTGGAAGTGACAGGATTCTCCTCAAGTGTATCTGATCTCAATACAGACAATTGCAAACGTCCTTGTTCAATGAGAGTGTAGCTCGGTCCTAGCTTCCATCAATTAGTGTCTGGCAGGCATCTGCCTGCAAAGCGTACACACTTCTGAGAGTTGAGCTTATGGCCTTTCGCTCCCACATCCTGATGCCTGTACGGTTCGCTTGCACAGCATTTCGTTCTACGCGGGACAGGAGCCGAGAGAGAACCAAGTGACTGGCTTGTCAATTTCGCGCCTAGCACACAGCTGCCTCCAAGGCATGCACACTCCTTTGGGTTGAGCTTATGGCTTCAACCTCCCACATGCTGACCGCCTGTACCCTTTGCAGCCAAGGGATTTCGTTGGACACGGGATTCAAGCTTTGGGAGAGGCAAGTGTCTCTTAGCTCAATCCAGTGACTTCTGACGACTTCCTCCCTCAGATGGGTGGTACATACTAACTTCCAACCCTGAGTACCTAGTTGCTAGCTCTCTCTCAGAAGAACTTTCTTCTGTGAGATGAGCTGACTTGCGGTCCTTCCCAGTTCCACACTGCCTGCACATGGAGTTACGAACATCCTCACCAGACATGTTTGTCAGAAGCTCATGGGACGCAAGGGGCAAGCTGCAGGCCTCAATGGTGCTGTCACTCGGTGCAGTAGAGCGGTATAAACGCAACGTCCTGACTTCCAGTGCTGCTGCGTTCTCACGGCCAGTAGAACGCAGCTAGTGGAAAGCTGCATTCGGGGCATGCTACCTTTGGAGAGTTGAGCTCAAAGAAGGACCCTCCCGCCTCGGGTGCCCTTGTGGGTGGAGCTGCCAACATCCTCATGTCAGGTGCAGAGAGAGGTGTTGAGAAATGCGTGTGGAAGCGTCAGGCCTGTCCTCACGCAATCTGAGTTGAATACAGCGATTGCCAACGTCCTTGTTCAATTAGAGTGTAGCTAGGTTCTAACTCCCCTGTATGAGTGGGGAGCAGACATCTGCCTCCTAGGCATACACGCTCCTGAGAGTTGAGCTTATGGCCTGTCCCTCCCACATCCTGCCTGCAGGTACACCTCGCTCCTAACAGGCCTAGGCTCGATGCGTGACTGAAGTGTTGTGAGAGGTAAATGGAAAGTCCCGGGCCAACAAGACTAGTGCCTCCTAGCTCAATCTAGCGATTTCCTAGTATTTCCTGTGTGAGCCAGGTGCTACATCCTAAGTGCCATACGAGAGAAGCTAGCTGAACGCCTTGTCCAAAAGCAACTTACTTCGGAGAGTTGAGCTCACCCTCAGTCCCTCACAGTTGCACACTGCCTGCAGAATGAGTTTCCAACATCTGCACCAGAGCCGTTTGTCAGAGGCTTGTGAGACGCAAGTGGAATAAGCAGACCTGGATGGTGTCTCCAGCTGCAGTGGAGTGGTATTCTGGGTACCTCCTGGCTTAGAGTACTGCTACGTTCTCAGTGCCCTAAAACGCAGCTAGTTGAAAGCTGGCTTCTAGGCATGCTTCCTTGTGCGAGCTGAGGTCAGGGCAGGACCCTCCTGCATCCTGACTGCCTGTAGACATAGTTCCCAGCATCCTTATGTTAGGCGCCGGAAGAGGTTGTGTGAAAAGCATGTGGAAGTGACAGGATTCTCCTCAAGTGTATCTGATCTCAATACAGACATTGCAAACGTCCTTGTTCAATGAGAGTGTAGCTCGGTCCTAGCTCCCACAAAGCGTCTA
This sequence comes from Vulpes lagopus, assembly GCF_018345385.1. Lineage (NCBI taxonomy): Eukaryota > Metazoa > Chordata > Mammalia > Carnivora > Canidae > Vulpes > Vulpes lagopus. Next base: position 29,932,677 of record NC_054840.1, on the reverse strand, counting down.
GCAGACATCTGCCTGCAAAGCATACACACTTCCGAGAGTTGAGCTTATGGACTGTCCCTCCCACATCCTGCCTGCACGTACACCGCGCTCCTAACAGGCCTAGCCCCGATGCGTGACTGAAGTGTTGTGAGAGGTAAGTGGAAAGTCCCGGCACACAAGACTAGTGCATCCAAGCTCAATCTAGCGATTTCCTAGTATTTCCTGTGTGAGCCAGGTGCTACATCCTAAGTGCCATACGAGAGAAGCTAGCTGAACGCCTTGTCCAAAAGCAACTTACTTCGGAGAGTTGAGCTCACCCTCAGTCCCTCACAGTTGCACACTGCCAGCAGAATGAGTTTCCAACATCTGCACCAGAGCCGTTTGTCAGAGGCTTGTGAGACACAAGTGGAATAAGCAGACCTGGATGGTGTCTCCAGCTGCAGTGGAGTGGTATTCTGGGTACCTCCTGGCTTAGAGTACTGCTACGTTCTCAGTGCCCTAAAAACGCAGCTAGTTGAAAGCTGGCTTCTAGGCATGCTTCCTTGTGCGAGCTGAGGTCAGGGCAGGACCCTCCTGCATCCTGACTGCCTGTAGACATAGTTCCCAGCATCCTTATGTTAGGCGCCGGAAGAGGTTGTGTGAAAAGCATGTGGAAGTGACAGGATTCTCCTCAAGTGTATCTGATCTCAATACAGACATTGCAAACGTCCTTGTTCAATGAGAGTGTAGCTCGGTCCTAGCTCCCACAAAGCGTCTAGCAGACATCTGCCTGCAAAGCATACACACTTCCGAGAGTTGAGCTTATGGACTGTCCCTCCCACATCCTGCCTGCAGGTACACCGCGCTCCTAACAGGCCTAGCCCCGATGCGTGACTGAAGTGTTGTGAGAGGTAAGTGGAAAGTCCCGGCACACAAGACTAGTGCATCCAAGCTCAATCTAGCGATTTCCTAGTATTTCCTGTGTGAGCCAGGTGCTACATCCTAAGTGCCATACGAGAGAAGCTAGCTGAACGCCTTGTCCAAAAGCAACTTACTTCGGAGAGTTGAGCTCACCCTCAGTCCCTCACAGTTGCACACTGCCTGCAGAATGAGTTTCGAACATCTGCACCTCAGCAGTTTGTCAGAGGCTTGTGAGACGCAAGTGGAATAAGCGGACTTGGATGGTGTCTCCAGCTGCAGTGGAGTGGTATTCTGGGTACCTCCTGGCTTAGAGTACTGCTACGTTCTCAGTGCCCTAGGAACGCAGCTAGTTGAAAGCTGGCTTCTAGGCATGCTTCCTTGTGCGAGCTGAGGTCAGGGCAGGACCCTCCCCCATCCTAACTGCCCCTACAGATAGGTCTCAGCATCCCTATGTTAGGCGCCGGAACACGTAGTGTGAAAAGCATGTGGAAGTGACAGGATTCTCCTCAAGTGTATCTGATCTCAATACAGACAATTGCAAACGTCCTTGTTCAATGAGAGTGTAGCTCGGTCCTAGCTTCCATCAATTAGTGTCTGGCAGGCATCTGCCTGCAAAGCGTACACACTTCTGAGAGTTGAGCTTATGGCCTTTCGCTCCCACATCCTGATGCCTGTACGGTTCGCTTGCACAGCATTTCGTTCTACGCGGGACAGGAGCCGAGAGAGAACCAAGTGACTGGCTTGTCAATTTCGCGCCTAGCACACAGCTGCCTCCAAGGCATGCACACTCCTTTGGGTTGAGCTTATGGCTTCAACCTCCCACATGCTGACCGCCTGTACCCTTTGCAGCCAAGGGATTTCGTTGGACACGGGATTCAAGCTTTGGGAGAGGCAAGTGTCTCTTAGCTCAATCCAGTGACTTCTGACGACTTCCTCCCTCAGATGGGTGGTACATACTAACTTCCAACCCTGAGGACCTAGTTGCTAGCTCTCTCTCAGAAGAACTTTCTTCTGTGAGATGAGCTGACTTGCGGTCCTTCCCAGTTCCACACTGCCTGCACATGGAGTTACGAACATCCTCACCAGACATGTTTGTCAGAAGCTCATGGGACGCAAGGGGCAAGCTGCAGGCCTCAATGGTGCTGTCACTCGGTGCAGTAGAGCGGTATAAACGCAACGTCCTGACTTCCAGTGCTGCTGCGTTCTCACGGCCAGTAGAACGCAGCTAGTGGAAAGCTGCATTCGGGGCATGCTACCTTTGGAGAGTTGAGCTCAAAGAAGGACCCTCCCGCCTCGGGTGCCCTTGTGGGTGGAGCTGCCAACATCCTCATGTCAGGTGCAGAGAGAGGTGTTGAGAAATGCGTGTGGAAGCGTCAGGCCTGTCCTCACGCAATCTGAGTTGAATACAGCGATTGCCAACGTCCTTGTTCAATTAGAGTGTAGCTAGGTTCTAACTCCCCTGTATGAGTGGGGAGCAGACATCTGCCTCCTAGGCATACACGCTCCTGAGAGTTGAGCTTATGGCCTGTCCCTCCCACATCCTGCCTGCAGGTACACCTCGCTCCTAACAGGCCTAGGCTCGATGCGTGACTGAAGTGTTGTGAGAGGTAAATGGAAAGTCCGGGCCAACAAGACTAGTGCCTCCTAGCTCAATCTAGCGATTTCCTAGTATTTCCTGTGTGAGCCAGGTGCTACATCCTAAGTGCCATACGAGAGAAGCTAGCTGAACGCCTTGTCCAAAAGCAACTTACTTCGGAGAGTTGAGCTCACCCTCAGTCCCTCACAGTTGCACACTGCCAGCAGAATGAGTTTCCAACATCTGCACCAGAGCCGTTTGTCAGAGGCTTGTGAGACACAAGTGGAATAAGCAGACCTGGATGGTGTCTCCAGCTGCAGTGGAGTGGTATTCTGAGTACCTCCTGGCTTAGAGTACTGCTACGTTCTCAGTGCCCTAAAAACGCAGCTAGTTGAAAGCTGGCTTCTAGGCATGCTTCCTTGTGCGAGCTGAGGTCAGGGCAGGACCCTCCTGCATCCTGACTGCCTGTAGACATAGTTCCCAGCATCCTTATGTTAGGCGCCGGAAGAGGTTGTGTGAAAAGCATGTGGAAGTGACAGGATTCTCCTCAAGTGTATCTGATCTCAATACAGACATTGCAAACGTCCTTGTTCAATGAGAGTGTAGCTCGGTCCTAGCTCCCACAAAGCGTCTAGCAGACATCTGCCTGCAAAGCATACACACTTCCGAGAGTTGAGCTTATGGACTGTCCCTCCCACATCCTGCCTGCACGTACACCGCGCTCCTAACAGGCCTAGCCCCGATGCGTGACTGAAGTGTTGTGAGAGGTAAGTGGAAAGTCCCGGCACACAAGACTAGTGCATCCAAGCTCAATCTAGCGATTTCCTAGTATTTCCTGTGTGAGCCAGGTGCTACATCCTAAGTGCCATACGAGAGAAGCTAGCTGAACGCCTTGTCCAAAAGGAACTTACTTCGGAGAGTTGAGCTCACCCTCAGTCCCTCACAGTTGCACACTGCCTGCAGAATGAGTTTCCAACATCTGCACCAGAGCCGTTTGTCAGAGGCTTGTGAGACACAAGTGGAATAAGCAGACCTGGATGGTGTCTCCAGCTGCAGTGGAGTGGTATTCTGGGTACCTCCTGGCTTAGAGTACTGCTACGTTCTCAGTGCCCTAAAAACGCAGCTAGTTGAAAGCTGGCTTCTAGGCATGCTTCCTTGTGCGAGCTGAGGTCAGGGCAGGACCCTCCTGCATCCTGACTGCCTGTAGACATAGTTCCCAGCATCCTTATGTTAGGCGCCGGAAGAGGTTGTGTGAAAAGCATGTGGAAGTGACAGGATTCTCCTCAAGTGTATCTGATCTCAATACAGACATTGCAAACGTCCTTGTTCAATGAGAGTGTAGCTCGGTCCTAGCTCCCACAAAGCGTCTAGCAGACATCTGCCTGCAAAGCATACACACTTCCGAGAGTTGAGCTTATGGACTGTCCCTCCCACATCCTGCCTGCAGGTACACCGCGCTCCTAACAGGCCTAGCCCCGATGCGTGACTGAAGTGTTGTGAGAGGTAAGTGGAAAGTCCCGGCACACAAGACTAGTGCATCCAAGCTCAATCTAGCGATTTCCTAGTATTTCCTGTGTGAGCCAGGTGCTACATCCTAAGTGCCATACGAGAGAAGCTAGCTGAACGCCTTGTCCAAAAGCAACTTACTTCGGAGAGTTGAGCTCACCCTCAGTCCCTCACAGTTGCACACTGCCTGCAGAATGAGTTTCGAACATCTGCACCTCAGCAGTTTGTCAGAGGCTTGTGAGACGCAAGTGGAATAAGCGGACTTGGATGGTGTCTCCAGCTGCAGTGGAGTGGTATTCTGGGTACCTCCTGGCTTAGAGTACTGCTACGTTCTCAGTGCCCTAGGAACGCAGCTAGTTGAAAGCTGGCTTCTAGGCATGCTTCCTTGTGCGAGCTGAGGTCAGGGCAGGACCCTCCCCCATCCTAACTGCCCCTACAGATAGGTCTCAGCATCCCTATGTTAGGCGCCGGAACACGTAGTGTGAAAAGCATGTGGAAGTGACAGGATTCTCCTCAAGTGTATCTGATCTCAATACAGACAATTGCAAACGTCCTTGTTCAATGAGAGTGTAGCTCGGTCCTAGCTTCCATCAATTAGTGTCTGGCAGGCATCTGCCTGCAAAGCGTACACACTTCTGAGAGTTGAGCTTATGGCCTTTCGCTCCCACATCCTGATGCCTGTACGGTTCGCTTGCACAGCATTTCGTTCTACGCGGGACAGGAGCCGAGAGAGAACCAAGTGACTGGCTTGTCAATTTCGCGCCTAGCACACAGCTGCCTCCAAGGCATGCACACTCCTTTGGGTTGAGCTTATGGCTTCAACCTCCCACATGCTGACCGCCTGTACCCTTTGCAGCCAAGGGATTTCGTTGGACACGGGATTCAAGCTTTGGGAGAGGCAAGTGTCTCTTAGCTCAATCCAGTGACTTCTGACGACTTCCTCCCTCAGATGGGTGGTACATACTAACTTCCAACCCTGAGTACCTAGTTGCTAGCTCTCTCTCAGAAGAACTTTCTTCTGTGAGATGAGCTGACTTGCGGTCCTTCCCAGTTCCACACTGCCTGCACATGGAGTTACGAACATCCTCACCAGACATGTTTGTCAGAAGCTCATGGGACGCAAGGGGCAAGCTGCAGGCCTCAATGGTGCTGTCACTCGGTGCAGTAGAGCGGTATAAACGCAACGTCCTGACTTCCAGTGCTGCTGCGTTCTCACGGCCAGTAGAACGCAGCTAGTGGAAAGCTGCATTCGGGGCATGCTACCTTTGGAGAGTTGAGCTCAAAGAAGGACCCTCCCGCCTCGGGTGCCCTTGTGGGTGGAGCTGCCAACATCCTCATGTCAGGTGCAGAGAGAGGTGTTGAGAAATGCGTGTGGAAGCGTCAGGCCTGTCCTCACGCAATCTGAGTTGAATACAGCGATTGCCAACGTCCTTGTTCAATTAGAGTGTAGCTAGGTTCTAACTCCCCTGTATGAGTGGGGAGCAGACATCTGCCTCCTAGGCATACACGCTCCTGAGAGTTGAGCTTATGGCCTGTCCCTCCCACATCCTGCCTGCAGGTACACCTCGCTCCTAACAGGCCTAGGCTCGATGCGTGACTGAAGTGTTGTGAGAGGTAAATGGAAAGTCCGGGCCAACAAGACTAGTGCCTCCTAGCTCAATCTAGCGATTTCCTAGTATTTCCTGTGTGAGCCAGGTGCTACATCCTAAGTGCCATACGAGAGAAGCTAGCTGAACGCCTTGTCCAAAAGGAACTTACTTCGGAGAGTTGAGCTCACCCTCAGTCCCTCACAGTTGCACACTGCCAGCAGAATGAGTTTCCAACATCTGCACCAGAGCCGTTTGTCAGAGGCTTGTGAGACACAAGTGGAATAAGCAGACCTGGATGGTGTCTCCAGCTGCAGTGGAGTGGTATTCTGGGTACCTCCTGGCTTAGAGTACTGCTACGTTCTCAGTGCCCTAAAAACGCAGCTAGTTGAAAGCTGGCTTCTAGGCATGCTTCCTTGTGCGAGCTGAGGTCAGGGCAGGACCCTCCTGCATCCTGACTGCCTGTAGACATAGTTCCCAGCATCCTTATGTTAGGCGCCGGAAGAGGTTGTGTGAAAAGCATGTGGAAGTGACAGGATTCTCCTCAAGTGTATCTGATCTCAATACAGACATTGCAAACGTCCTTGTTCAATGAGAGTGTAGCTCGGTCCTAGCTCCCACAAAGCGTCTAGCAGACATCTGCCTGCAAAGCATACACACTTCCGAGAGTTGAGCTTATGGACTGTCCCTCCCACATCCTGCCTGCAGGTACACCGCGCTCCTAACAGGCCTAGCCCCGATGCGTGACTGAAGTGTTGTGAGAGGTAAGTGGAAAGTCCCGGCACACAAGACTAGTGCATCCAAGCTCAATCTAGCGATTTCCTAGTATTTCCTGTGTGAGCCAGGTGCTACATCCTAAGTGCCATACGAGAGAAGCTAGCTGAACGCCTTGTCCAAAAGCAACTTACTTCGGAGAGTTGAGCTCACCCTCAGTCCCTCACAGTTGCACACTGCCTGCAGAATGAGTTTCGAACATCTGCACCTCAGCAGTTTGTCAGAGGCTTGTGAGACGCAAGTGGAATAAGCGGACTTGGATGGTGTCTCCAGCTGCAGTGGAGTGGTATTCTGGGTACCTCCTGGCTTAGAGTACTGCTACGTTCTCAGTGCCCTAGGAACGCAGCTAGTTGAAAGCTGGCTTCTAGGCATGCTTCCTTGTGCGAGCTGAGGTCAGGGCAGGACCCTCCCCCATCCTAACTGCCCCTACAGATAGGTCTCAGCATCCCTATGTTAGGCGCCGGAACACGTAGTGTGAAAAGCATGTGGAAGTGACAGGATTCTCCTCAAGTGTATCTGATCTCAATACAGACAATTGCAAACGTCCTTGTTCAATGAGAGTGTAGCTCGGTCCTAGCTTCCATCAATTAGTGTCTGGCAGGCATCTGCCTGCAAAGCGTACACACTTCTGAGAGTTGAGCTTATGGCCTTTCGCTCCCACATCCTGATGCCTGTACGGTTCGCTTGCACAGCATTTCGTTCTACGCGGGACAGGAGCCGAGAGAGAACCAAGTGACTGGCTTGTCAATTTCGCGCCTAGCACACAGCTGCCTCCAAGGCATGCACACTCCTTTGGGTTGAGCTTATGGCTTCAACCTCCCACATGCTGACCGCCTGTACCCTTTGCAGCCAAGGGATTTCGTTGGACACGGGATTCAAGCTTTGGGAGAGGCAAGTGTCTCTTAGCTCAATCCAGTGACTTCTGCCGACTTCCTCCCTCAGATGGGTGGTACATACTAACTTCCAACCCTGAGTACCTAGTTGCTAGCTCTCTCTCAGAAGAACTTTCTTCTGTGAGATGAGCTGACTTGCGGTCCTTCCCAGTTCCACACTGCCTGCACATGGAGTTACGAACATCCTCACCAGACATGTTTGTCAGAAGCTCATGGGACGCAAGGGGCAAGCTGCAGGCCTCAATGGTGCTGTCACTCGGTGCAGTAGAGCGGTATAAACGCAACGTCCTGACTTCCAGTGCTGCTGCGTTCTCACGGCCAGTAGAACGCAGCTAGTGGAAAGCTGCATTCGGGGCATGCTACCTTTGGAGAGTTGAGCTCAAAGAAGGACCCTCCCGCCTCGGGTGCCCTTGTGGGTGGAGCTGCCAACATCCTCATGTCAGGTGCAGAGAGAGGTGTTGAGAAATGCGTGTGGAAGCGTCAGGCCTGTCCTCACGCAATCTGAGTTGAATACAGCGATTGCCAACGTCCTTGTTCAATTAGAGTGTAGCTAGGTTCTAACTCCCCTGTATGAGTGGGGAGCAGACATCTGCCTCCTAGGCATACACGCTCCTGAGAGTTGAGCTTATGGCCTGTCCCTCCCACATCCTGCCTGCAGGTACACCTCGCTCCTAACAGGCCTAGGCTCGATGCGTGACTGAAGTGTTGTGAGAGGTAAATGGAAAGTCCGGGCCAACAAGACTAGTGCCTCCTAGCTCAATCTAGCGATTTCCTAGTATTTCCTGTGTGAGCCAGGTGCTACATCCTAAGTGCCATACGAGAGAAGCTAGCTGAACGCCTTGTCCAAAAGCAACTTACTTCGGAGAGTTGAGCTCACCCTCAGTCCCTCACAGTTGCACACTGCCCAGCAGAATGAGTTTCCAACATCTGCACCAGAGCCGTTTGTCAGAGGCTTGTGAGACACAAGTGGAATAAGCAGACCTGGATGGTGTCTCCAGCTGCAGTGGAGTGGTATTCTGGGTACCTCCTGGCTTAGAGTACTGCTACGTTCTCAGTGCCCTAAAAACGCAGCTAGTTGAAAGCTGGCTTCTAGGCATGCTTCCTTGTGCGAGCTGAGGTCAGGGCAGGACCCTCCCTGCATCCTGACTGCCTGTAGACATAGTTCCCAGCATCCTTATGTTAGGCGCCGGAAGAGGTTGTGTGAAAAGCATGTGGAAGTGACAGGATTCTCCTCAAGTGTATCTGATCTCAATACAGACATTGCAAACGTCCCTTGTTCAATGAGAGTGTAGCTCGGTCCTAGCTCCCACAAAGCGTCTAGCAGACATCTGCCTGCAACTAGCTGAACGCCTTGTCCAAAAGGAACTTACTTCGGAGAGTTGAGCTCACCCTCAGTCCCTCACAGTTGCACACTGCCTGCAGAATGAGTTTCGAACATCTGCACCTCAGCAGTTTGTCAGAGGCTTGTGAGACGCAAGTGGAATAAGCGGACTTGGATGGTGTCTCCAGCTGCAGTGGAGTGGTATTCTGGGTACCTCCTGGCTTAGAGTACTGCTGCGTTCTCAGTGCCCTAGGAACGCAGCTAGTTGAAAGCTGGCTTCGAGGCCTGCTTCCTTGTGCGAGCTGAGGTCAGGGCAGGACCCTCCTGCATTCTGACTCCCTGTAGACATAGTTCCCAGCATCCTTATGTTAGGCGCCGGAAGAGGTTGTGTGAAAAGCTTGTGGAAGTGACAGGATTCTCCTCAAGTGTATCTGATCTCAATACAGACATTGCAAACGTCCTTGTTCAATGAGAGTGTAGCTCGGTCCTAGCTCCCACAAAGCGTCTAGCAGACATCTGCCTGCAAAGCATACACACTTCCGAGAGTTGAGCTTATGGACTGTCCCTCCCACATCCTGCCTGCAGGTACACCGCGCTCCTAACAGGCCTAGCCCCGATGCGTGACTGAAGTGTTGTGAGAGGTAAGTGGAAAGTCCCGGCACACAAGACTAGTGCATCCAAGCTCAATCTAGCGATTTCCTAGTATTTCCTGTGTGAGCCAGGTGCTACATCCTAAGTGCCATACGAGAGAAGCTAGCTGAACGCCTTGTCCAAAAGCAACTTACTTCGGAGAGTTGAGCTCACCCTCAGTCCCTCACAGTTGCACACTGCCTGCAGAATGAGTTTCGAACATCTGCACCTCAGCAGTTTGTCAGAGGCTTGTGAGACGCAAGTGGAATAAGCGGACTTGGATGGTGTCTCCAGCTGCAGTGGAGTGGTATTCTGGGTACCTCCTGGCTTAGAGTACTGCTACGTTCTCAGTGCCCTAGGAACGCAGCTAGTTGAAAGCTGGCTTCTAGGCATGCTTCCTTGTGCGAGCTGAGGTCAGGGCAGGACCCTCCCCCATCCTAACTGCCCCTACAGATAGGTCTCAGCATCCCTATGTTAGGCGCCGGAACACGTAGTGTGAAAAGCATGTGGAAGTGACAGGATTCTCCTCAAGTGTATCTGATCTCAATACAGACAATTGCAAACGTCCTTGTTCAATGAGAGTGTAGCTCGGTCCTAGCTTCCATCAATTAGTGTCTGGCAGGCATCTGCCTGCAAAGCGTACACACTTCTGAGAGTTGAGCTTATGGCCTTTCGCTCCCACATCCTGATGCCTGTACGGTTCGCTTGCACAGCATTTCGTTCTACGCGGGACAGGAGCCGAGAGAGAACCAAGTGACTGGCTTGTCAATTTCGCGCCTAGCACACAGCTGCCTCCAAGGCATGCACACTCCTTTGGGTTGAGCTTATGGCTTCAACCTCCCACATGCTGACCGCCTGTACCCTTTGCAGCCAAGGGATTTCGTTGGACACGGGATTCAAGCTTTGGGAGAGGCAAGTGTCTCTTAGCTCAATCCAGTGACTTCTGACGACTTCCTCCCTCAGATGGGTGGTACATACTAACTTCCAACCCTGAGTACCTAGTTGCTAGCTCTCTCTCAGAAGAACTTTCTTCTGTGAGATGAGCTGACTTGCGGTCCTTCCCAGTTCCACACTGCCTGCACATGGAGTTACGAACATCCTCACCAGACATGTTTGTCAGAAGCTCATGGGACGCAAGGGGCAAGCTGCAGGCCTCAATGGTGCTGTCACTCGGTGCAGTAGAGCGGTATAAACGCAACGTCCTGACTTCCAGTGCTGCTGCGTTCTCACGGCCAGTAGAACGCAGCTAGTGGAAAGCTGCATTCGGGGCATGCTACCTTTGGAGAGTTGAGCTCAAAGAAGGACCCTCCCGCCTCGGGTGCCCTTGTGGGTGGAGCTGCCAACATCCTCATGTCAGGTGCAGAGAGAGGTGTTGAGAAATGCGTGTGGAAGCGTCAGGCCTGTCCTCACGCAATCTGAGTTGAATACAGCGATTGCCAACGTCCTTGTTCAATTAGAGTGTAGCTAGGTTCTAACTCCCCTGTATGAGTGGGGAGCAGACATCTGCCTCCTAGGCATACACGCTCCTGAGAGTTGAGCTTATGGCCTGTCCCTCCCACATCCTGCCTGCAGGTACACCTCGCTCCTAACAGGCCTAGGCTCGATGCGTGACTGAAGTGTTGTGAGAGGTAAATGGAAAGTCCGGGCCAACAAGACTAGTGCCTCCTAGCTCAATCTAGCGATTTCCTAGTATTTCCTGTGTGAGCCAGGTGCTACATCCTAAGTGCCATACGAGAGAAGCTAGCTGAACGCCTTGTCCAAAAGGCAACTTACTTCGGAGAGTTGAGCTCACCCTCAGTCCCTCACAGTTGCACACTGCCCAGCAGAATGAGTTTCCAACATCTGCACCAGAGCCGTTTGTCAGAGGCTTGTGAGACACAAGTGGAATAAGCAGACCTGGATGGTGTCTCCAGCTGCAGTGGAGTGGTATTCTGGGTACCTCCTGGCTTAGAGTACTGCTACGTTCTCAGTGCCCTAAAAACGCAGCTAGTTGAAAGCTGGCTTCTAGGCATGCTTCCTTGTGCGAGCTGAGGTCAGGGCAGGACCCTCCTGCATCCTGACTGCCTGTAGACATAGTTCCCAGCATCCTTATGTTAGGCGCCGGAAGAGGTTGTGTGAAAAGCATGTGGAAGTGACAGGATTCTCCTCAAGTGTATCTGATCTCAATACAGACATTGCAAACGTCCTTGTTCAATGAGAGTGTAGCTCGGTCCTAGCTCCCACAAAGCGTCTAGCAGACATCTGCCTGCAAAGCATACACACTTCCGAGAGTTGAGCTTATGGACTGTCCCTCCCACATCCTGCCTGCAGGTACACCGCGCTCCTAACAGGCCTAGCCCCGATGCGTGACTGAAGTGTTGTGAGAGGTAAGTGGAAAGTCCCGGCACACAAGACTAGTGCATCCAAGCTCAATCTAGCGATTTCCTAGTATTTCCTGTGTGAGCCAGGTGCTACATCCTAAGTGCCATACGAGAGAAGCTAGCTGAACGCCTTGTCCAAAAGCAACTTACTTCGGAGAGTTGAGCTCACCCTCAGTCCCTCACAGTTGCACACTGCCTGCAGAATGAGTTTCGAACATCTGCACCTCAGCAGTTTGTCAGAGGCTTGTGAGACGCAAGTGGAATAAGCGGACTTGGATGGTGTCTCCAGCTGCAGTGGAGTGGTATTCTGGGTACCTCCTGGCTTAGAGTACTGCTACGTTCTCAGTGCCCTAGGAACGCAGCTAGTTGAAAGCTGGCTTCTAGGCATGCTTCCTTGTGCGAGCTGAGGTCAGGGCAGGACCCTCCCCCATCCTAACTGCCCCTACAGATAGGTCTCAGCATCCCTATGTTAGGCGCCGGAACACGTAGTGTGAAAAGCATGTGGAAGTGACAGGATTCTCCTCAAGTGTATCTGATCTCAATACAGACAATTGCAAACGTCCTTGTTCAATGAGAGTGTAGCTCGGTCCTAGCTTCCATCAATTAGTGTCTGGCAGGCATCTGCCTGCAAAGCGTACACACTTCTGAGAGTTGAGCTTATGGCCTTTCGCTCCCACATCCTGATGCCTGTACGGTTCGCTTGCACAGCATTTCGTTCTACGCGGGACAGGAGCCGAGAGAGAACCAAGTGACTGGCTTGTCAATTTCGCGCCTAGCACACAGCTGCCTCCAAGGCATGCACACTCCTTTGGGTTGAGCTTATGGCTTCAACCTCCCACATGCTGACCGCCTGTACCCTTTGCAGCCAAGGGATTTCGTTGGACACGGGATTCAAGCTTTGGGAGAGGCAAGTGTCTCTTAGCTCAATCCAGTGACTTCTGACGACTTCCTCCCTCAGATGGGTGGTACATACTAACTTCCAACCCTGAGTACCTAGTTGCTAGCTCTCTCTCAGAAGAACTTTCTTCTGTGAGATGAGCTGACTTGCGGTCCTTCCCAGTTCCACACTGCCTGCACATGGAGTTACGAACATCCTCACCAGACATGTTTGTCAGAAGCTCATGGGACGCAAGGGGCAAGCTGCAGGCCTCAATGGTGCTGTCACTCGGTGCAGTAGAGCGGTATAAACGCAACGTCCTGACTTCCAGTGCTGCTGCGTTCTCACGGCCAGTAGAACGCAGCTAGTGGAAAGCTGCATTCGGGGCATGCTACCTTTGGAGAGTTGAGCTCAAAGAAGGACCCTCCCGCCTCGGGTGCCCTTGTGGGTGGAGCTGCCAACATCCTCATGTCAGGTGCAGAGAGAGGTGTTGAGAAATGCGTGTGGAAGCGTCAGGCCTGTCCTCACGCAATCTGAGTTGAATACAGCGATTGCCAACGTCCTTGTTCAATTAGAGTGTAGCTAGGTTCTAACTCCCCTGTATGAGTGGGGAGCAGACATCTGCCTCCTAGGCATACACGCTCCTGAGAGTTGAGCTTATGGCCTGTCCCTCCCACATCCTGCCTGCAGGTACACCTCGCTCCTAACAGGCCTAGGCTCGATGCGTGACTGAAGTGTTGTGAGAGGTAAATGGAAAGTCCCGGGCCAACAAGACTAGTGCCTCCTAGCTCAATCTAGCGATTTCCTAGTATTTCCTGTGTGAGCCAGGTGCTACATCCTAAGTGCCATACGAGAGAAGCTAGCTGAACGCCTTGTCCAAAAGCAACTTACTTCGGAGAGTTGAGCTCACCCTCAGTCCCTCACAGTTGCACACTGCCCAGCAGAATGAGTTTCCAACATCTGCACCAGAGCCGTTTGTCAGAGGCTTGTGAGACACAAGTGGAATAAGCAGACCTGGATGGTGTCTCCAGCTGCAGTGGAGTGGTATTCTGGGTACCTCCTGGCTTAGAGTACTGCTACGTTCTCAGTGCCCTAAAACGCAGCTAGTTGAAAGCTGGCTTCTAGGCATGCTTCCTTGTGCGAGCTGAGGTCAGGGCAGGACCCTCCTGCATCCTGACTGCCTGTAGACATAGTTCCCAGCATCCTTATGTTAGGCGCCGGAAGAGGTTGTGTGAAAAGCATGTGGAAGTGACAGGATTCTCCTCAAGTGTATCTGATCTCAATACAGACATTGCAAACGTCCTTGTTCAATGAGAGTGTAGCTCGGTCCTAGCTCCCACAAAGCGTCTAGCAGACATCTGCCTGCAAAGCATACACACTTCCGAGAGTTGAGCTTATGGACTGTCCCTCCCACATCCTGCCTGCAGGTACACCGCGCTCCTAACAGGCCTAGCCCCGATGCGTGACTGAAGTGTTGTGAGAGGTAAGTGGAAAGTCCCGGCACACAAGACTAGTGCATCCAAGCTCAATCTAGCGATTTCCTAGTATTTCCTGTGTGAGCCAGGTGCTACATCCTAAGTGCCATACGAGAGAAGCTAGCTGAACGCCTTGTCCAAAAGCAACTTACTTCGGAGAGTTGAGCTCACCCTCAGTCCCTCACAGTTGCACACTGCCTGCAGAATGAGTTTCGAACATCTGCACCTCAGCAGTTTGTCAGAGGCTTGTGAGACGCAAGTGGAATAAGCGGACTTGGATGGTGTCTCCAGCTGCAGTGGAGTGGTATTCTGGGTACCTCCTGGCTTAGAGTACTGCTACGTTCTCAGTGCCCTAGGAACGCAGCTAGTTGAAAGCTGGCTTCTAGGCATGCTTCCTTGTGCGAGCTGAGGTCAGGGCAGGACCCTCCCCCATCCTAACTGCCCCTACAGATAGGTCTCAGCATCCCTATGTTAGGCGCCGGAACACGTAGTGTGAAAAGCATGTGGAAGTGACAGGATTCTCCTCAAGTGTATCTGATCTCAATACAGACAATTGCAAACGTCCTTGTTCAATGAGAGTGTAGCTCGGTCCTAGCTTCCATCAATTAGTGTCTGGCAGGCATCTGCCTGCAAAGCGTACACACTTCTGAGAGTTGAGCTTATGGCCTTTCGCTCCCACATCCTGATGCCTGTACGGTTCGCTTGCACAGCATTTCGTTCTACGCGGGACAGGAGCCGAGAGAGAACCAAGTGACTGGCTTGTCAATTTCGCGCCTAGCACACAGCTGCCTCCAAGGCATGCACACTCCTTTGGGTTGAGCTTATGGCTTCAACCTCCCACATGCTGACCGCCTGTACCCTTTGCAGCCAAGGGATTTCGTTGGACACGGGATTCAAGCTTTGGGAGAGGCAAGTGTCTCTTAGCTCAATCCAGTGACTTCTGCCGACTTCCTCCCTCAGATGGGTGGTACATACTAACTTCCAACCCTGAGTACCTAGTTGCTAGCTCTCTCTCAGAAGAACTTTCTTCTGTGAGATGAGCTGACTTGCGGTCCTTCCCAGTTCCACACTGCCTGCACATGGAGTTACGAACATCCTCACCAGACATGTTTGTCAGAAGCTCATGGGACGCAAGGGGCAAGCTGCAGGCCTCAATGGTGCTGTCACTCGGTGCAGTAGAGCGGTATAAACGCAACGTCCTGACTTCCAGTGCTGCTGCGTTCTCACGGCCAGTAGAACGCAGCTAGTGGAAAGCTGCATTCGGGGCATGCTACCTTTGGAGAGTTGAGCTCAAAGAAGGACCCTCCCGCCTCGGGTGCCCTTGTGGGTGGAGCTGCCAACATCCTCATGTCAGGTGCAGAGAGAGGTGTTGAGAAATGCGTGTGGAAGCGTCAGGCCTGTCCTCACGCAATCTGAGTTGAATACAGCGATTGCCAACGTCCTTGTTCAATTAGAGTGTAGCTAGGTTCTAACTCCCCTGTATGAGTGGGGAGCAGACATCTGCCTCCTAGGCATACACGCTCCTGAGAGTTGAGCTTATGGCCTGTCCCTCCCACATCCTGCCTGCAGGTACACCTCGCTCCTAACAGGCCTAGGCTCGATGCGTGACTGAAGTGTTGTGAGAGGTAAATGGAAAGTCCGGGCCAACAAGACTAGTGCCTCCTAGCTCAATCTAGCGATTTCCTAGTATTTCCTGTGTGAGCCAGGTGCTACATCCTAAGTGCCATACGAGAGAAGCTAGCTGAACGCCTTGTCCAAAAGCAACTTACTTCGGAGAGTTGAGCTCACCCTCAGTCCCTCACAGTTGCACACTGCCCAGCAGAATGAGTTTCCAACATCTGCACCAGAGCCGTTTGTCAGAGGCTTGTGAGACACAAGTGGAATAAGCAGACCTGGATGGTGTCTCCAGCTGCAGTGGAGTGGTATTCTGGGTACCTCCTGGCTTAGAGTACTGCTACGTTCTCAGTGCCCTAAAAACGCAGCTAGTTGAAAGCTGGCTTCTAGGCATGCTTCCTTGTGCGAGCTGAGGTCAGGGCAGGACCCTCCTGCATCCTGACTGCCTGTAGACATAGTTCCCAGCATCCTTATGTTAGGCGCCGGAAGAGGTTGTGTGAAAAGCATGTGGAAGTGACAGGATTCTCCTCAAGTGTATCTGATCTCAATACAGACATTGCAAACGTCCTTGTTCAATGAGAGTGTAGCTCGGTCCTAGCTCCCACAAAGCGTCTAGCAGACATCTGCCTGCAAAGCATACACACTTCCGAGAGTTGAGCTTATGGACTGTCCCTCCCACATCCTGCCTGCAGGTACACCGCGCTCCTAACAGGCCTAGCCCCGATGCGTGACTGAAGTGTTGTGAGAGGTAAGTGGAAAGTCCCGGCACACAAGACTAGTGCATCCAAGCTCAATCTAGCGATTTCCTAGTATTTCCTGTGTGAGCCAGGTGCTACATCCTAAGTGCCATACGAGAGAAGCTAGCTGAACGCCTTGTCCAAAAGCAACATACTTCGGAGAGTTGAGCTCACCCTCAGTCCCTCACAGTTGCACACTGCCTGCAGAATGAGTTTCGAACATCTGCACCTCAGCAGTTTGTCAGAGGCTTGTGAGACGCAAGTGGAATAAGCGGACTTGGATGGTGTCTCCAGCTGCAGTGGAGTGGTATTCTGGGTACCTCCTGGCTTAGAGTACTGCTACGTTCTCAGTGCCCTAGGAACGCAGCTAGTTGAAAGCTGGCTTCTAGGCATGCTTCCTTGTGCGAGCTGAGGTCAGGGCAGGACCCTCCCCCATCCTAACTGCCCCTACAGATAGGTCTCAGCATCCCTATGTTAGGCGCCGGAACACGTAGTGTGAAAAGCATGTGGAAGTGACAGGATTCTCCTCAAGTGTATCTGATCTCAATACAGACAATTGCAAACGTCCTTGTTCAATGAGAGTGTAGCTCGGTCCTAGCTTCCATCAATTAGTGTCTGGCAGGCATCTGCCTGCAAAGCGTACACACTTCTGAGAGTTGAGCTTATGGCCTTTCGCTCCCACATCCTGATGCCTGTACGGTTCGCTTGCACAGCATTTCGTTCTACGCGGGACAGGAGCCGAGAGAGAACCAAGTGACTGGCTTGTCAATTTCGCGCCTAGCACACAGCTGCCTCCAAGGCATGCACACTCCTTTGGGTTGAGCTTATGGCTTCAACCTCCCACATGCTGACCGCCTGTACCCTTTGCAGCCAAGGGATTTCGTTGGACACGGGATTCAAGCTTTGGGAGAGGCAAGTGTCTCTTAGCTCAATCCAGTGACTTCTGACGACTTCCTCCCTCAGATGGGTGGTACATACTAACTTCCAACCCTGAGTACCTAGTTGCTAGCTCTCTCTCAGAAGAACTTTCTTCTGTGAGATGAGCTGACTTGCGGTCCTTCCCAGTTCCACACTGCCTGCACATGGAGTTACGAACATCCTCACCAGACATGTTTGTCAGAAGCTCATGGGACGCAAGGGGCAAGCTGCAGGCCTCAATGGTGCTGTCACTCGGTGCAGTAGAGCGGTATAAACGCAACGTCCTGACTTCCAGTGCTGCTGCGTTCTCACGGCCAGTAGAACGCAGCTAGTGGAAAGCTGCATTCGGGGCATGCTACCTTTGGAGAGTTGAGCTCAAAGAAGGACCCTCCCGCCTCGGGTGCCCTTGTGGGTGGAGCTGCCAACATCCTCATGTCAGGTGCAGAGAGAGGTGTTGAGAAATGCGTGTGGAAGCGTCAGGCCTGTCCTCACGCAATCTGAGTTGAATACAGCGATTGCCAACGTCCTTGTTCAATTAGAGTGTAGCTAGGTTCTAACTCCCCTGTATGAGTGGGGAGCAGACATCTGCCTCCTAGGCATACACGCTCCTGAGAGTTGAGCTTATGGCCTGTCCCTCCCACATCCTGCCTGCAGGTACACCTCGCTCCTAACAGGCCTAGGCTCGATGCGTGACTGAAGTGTTGTGAGAGGTAAATGGAAAGTCCGGGCCAACAAGACTAGTGCCTCCTAGCTCAATCTAGCGATTTCCTAGTATTTCCTGTGTGAGCCAGGTGCTACATCCTAAGTGCCATACGAGAGAAGCTAGCTGAACGCCTTGTCCAAAAGCAACTTACTTCGGAGAGTTGAGCTCACCCTCAGTCCCTCACAGT
Organism: Vulpes lagopus; assembly: GCF_018345385.1. Taxonomy (NCBI): domain Eukaryota; kingdom Metazoa; phylum Chordata; class Mammalia; order Carnivora; family Canidae; genus Vulpes; species Vulpes lagopus. The sequence continues at coordinate 29,914,641 of NC_054840.1, read as the reverse complement.
TGCACACTGCCCAGCAGAATGAGTTTCCAACATCTGCACCAGAGCCGTTTGTCAGAGGCTTGTGAGACACAAGTGGAATAAGCAGACCTGGATGGTGTCTCCAGCTGCAGTGGAGTGGTATTCTGGGTACCTCCTGGCTTAGAGTACTGCTACGTTCTCAGTGCCCTAAAAACGCAGCTAGTTGAAAGCTGGCTTCTAGGCATGCTTCCTTGTGCGAGCTGAGGTCAGGGCAGGACCCTCCTGCATCCTGACTGCCTGTAGACATAGTTCCCAGCATCCTTATGTTAGGCGCCGGAAGAGGTTGTGTGAAAAGCATGTGGAAGTGACAGGATTCTCCTCAAGTGTATCTGATCTCAATACAGACATTGCAAACGTCCTTGTTCAATGAGAGTGTAGCTCGGTCCTAGCTCCCACAAAGCGTCTAGCAGACATCTGCCTGCAAAGCATACACACTTCCGAGAGTTGAGCTTATGGACTGTCCCTCCCACATCCTGCCTGCAGGTACACCGCGCTCCTAACAGGCCTAGCCCCGATGCGTGACTGAAGTGTTGTGAGAGGTAAGTGGAAAGTCCCGGCACACAAGACTAGTGCATCCAAGCTCAATCTAGCGATTTCCTAGTATTTCCTGTGTGAGCCAGGTGCTACATCCTAAGTGCCATACGAGAGAAGCTAGCTGAACGCCTTGTCCAAAAGCAACATACTTCGGAGAGTTGAGCTCACCCTCAGTCCCTCACAGTTGCACACTGCCTGCAGAATGAGTTTCGAACATCTGCACCTCAGCAGTTTGTCAGAGGCTTGTGAGACGCAAGTGGAATAAGCGGACTTGGATGGTGTCTCCAGCTGCAGTGGAGTGGTATTCTGGGTACCTCCTGGCTTAGAGTACTGCTACGTTCTCAGTGCCCTAGGAACGCAGCTAGTTGAAAGCTGGCTTCTAGGCATGCTTCCTTGTGCGAGCTGAGGTCAGGGCAGGACCCTCCCCCATCCTAACTGCCCCTACAGATAGGTCTCAGCATCCCTATGTTAGGCGCCGGAACACGTAGTGTGAAAAGCATGTGGAAGTGACAGGATTCTCCTCAAGTGTATCTGATCTCAATACAGACAATTGCAAACGTCCTTGTTCAATGAGAGTGTAGCTCGGTCCTAGCTTCCATCAATTAGTGTCTGGCAGGCATCTGCCTGCAAAGCGTACACACTTCTGAGAGTTGAGCTTATGGCCTTTCGCTCCCACATCCTGATGCCTGTACGGTTCGCTTGCACAGCATTTCGTTCTACGCGGGACAGGAGCCGAGAGAGAACCAAGTGACTGGCTTGTCAATTTCGCGCCTAGCACACAGCTGCCTCCAAGGCATGCACACTCCTTTGGGTTGAGCTTATGGCTTCAACCTCCCACATGCTGACCGCCTGTACCCTTTGCAGCCAAGGGATTTCGTTGGACACGGGATTCAAGCTTTGGGAGAGGCAAGTGTCTCTTAGCTCAATCCAGTGACTTCTGACGACTTCCTCCCTCAGATGGGTGGTACATACTAACTTCCAACCCTGAGTACCTAGTTGCTAGCTCTCTCTCAGAAGAACTTTCTTCTGTGAGATGAGCTGACTTGCGGTCCTTCCCAGTTCCACACTGCCTGCACATGGAGTTACGAACATCCTCACCAGACATGTTTGTCAGAAGCTCATGGGACGCAAGGGGCAAGCTGCAGGCCTCAATGGTGCTGTCACTCGGTGCAGTAGAGCGGTATAAACGCAACGTCCTGACTTCCAGTGCTGCTGCGTTCTCACGGCCAGTAGAACGCAGCTAGTGGAAAGCTGCATTCGGGGCATGCTACCTTTGGAGAGTTGAGCTCAAAGAAGGACCCTCCCGCCTCGGGTGCCCTTGTGGGTGGAGCTGCCAACATCCTCATGTCAGGTGCAGAGAGAGGTGTTGAGAAATGCGTGTGGAAGCGTCAGGCCTGTCCTCACGCAATCTGAGTTGATACAGCGATTGCCAACGTCCTTGTTCAATTAGAGTGTAGCTAGGTTCTAACTCCCCTGTATGAGTGGGGAGCAGACATCTGCCTCCTAGGCATACACGCTCCCGAGAGTTGAGCTTATGGACTGTCCCTCCCACATCCTGCCTGCAGGTACACCGCGCTCCTAACAGGCCTAGCCCCGATGCGTGACTGAAGTGTTGTGAGAGGTAAGTGGAAAGTCCCGGCACACAAGACTAGTGCATCCAAGCTCAATCTAGCGATTTCCTAGTATTTCCTGTGTGAGCCAGGTGCTACATCCTAAGTGCCATACGAGAGAAGCTAGCTGAACGCCTTGTCCAAAAGCAACTTACTTCGGAGAGTTGAGCTCACCCTCAGTCCCTCACAGTTGCACACTGCCTGCAGAATGAGTTTCGAACATCTGCACCTCAGCAGTTTGTCAGAGGCTTGTGAGACGCAAGTGGAATAAGCGGACTTGGATGGTGTCTCCAGCTGCAGTGGAGTGGTATTCTGGGTACCTCCTGGCTTAGAGTACTGCTACGTTCTCAGTGCCCTAGGAACGCAGCTAGTTGAAAGCTGGCTTCTAGGCATGCTTCCTTGTGCGAGCTGAGGTCAGGGCAGGACCCTCCCCCATCCTAACTGCCCCTACAGATAGGTCTCAGCATCCCTATGTTAGGCGCCGGAACACGTAGTGTGAAAAGCATGTGGAAGTGACAGGATTCTCCTCAAGTGTATCTGATCTCAATACAGACAATTGCAAACGTCCTTGTTCAATGAGAGTGTAGCTCGGTCCTAGCTTCCATCAATTAGTGTCTGGCAGGCATCTGCCTGCAAAGCGTACACACTTCTGAGAGTTGAGCTTATGGCCTTTCGCTCCCACATCCTGATGCCTGTACGGTTCGCTTGCACAGCATTTCGTTCTACGCGGGACAGGAGCCGAGAGAGAACCAAGTGACTGGCTTGTCAATTTCGCGCCTAGCACACAGCTGCCTCCAAGGCATGCACACTCCTTTGGGTTGAGCTTATGGCTTCAACCTCCCACATGCTGACCGCCTGTACCCTTTGCAGCCAAGGGATTTCGTTGGACACGGGATTCAAGCTTTGGGAGAGGCAAGTGTCTCTTAGCTCAATCCAGTGACTTCTGACGACTTCCTCCCTCAGATGGGTGGTACATACTAACTTCCAACCCTGAGTACCTAGTTGCTAGCTCTCTCTCAGAAGAACTTTCTTCTGTGAGATGAGCTGACTTGCGGTCCTTCCCAGTTCCACACTGCCTGCACATGGAGTTACGAACATCCTCACCAGACATGTTTGTCAGAAGCTCATGGGACGCAAGGGGCAAGCTGCAGGCCTCAATGGTGCTGTCACTCGGTGCAGTAGAGCGGTATAAACGCAACGTCCTGACTTCCAGTGCTGCTGCGTTCTCACGGCCAGTAGAACGCAGCTAGTGGAAAGCTGCATTCGGGGCATGCTACCTTTGGAGAGTTGAGCTCAAAGAAGGACCCTCCCGCCTCGGGTGCCCTTGTGGGTGGAGCTGCCAACATCCTCATGTCAGGTGCAGAGAGAGGTGTTGAGAAATGCGTGTGGAAGCGTCAGGCCTGTCCTCACGCAATCTGAGTTGAATACAGCGATTGCCAACGTCCTTGTTCAATTAGAGTGTAGCTAGGTTCTAACTCCCCTGTATGAGTGGGGAGCAGACATCTGCCTCCTAGGCATACACGCTCCTGAGAGTTGAGCTTATGGCCTGTCCCTCCCACATCCTGCCTGCAGGTACACCTCGCTCCTAACAGGCCTAGGCTCGATGCGTGACTGAAGTGTTGTGAGAGGTAAATGGAAATTCCGGGCCAACAAGACTAGTGCCTCCTAGCTCAATCTAGCGATTTCCTAGTATTTCCTGTGTGAGCAGGTGCTACATCCTAAGTGCCATACGAGAGAAGCTAGCTGAATTCTCAGTGCCCTAAAAACGCAGCTAGTTGAAAGCTGGCTTCTAGGCATGCTTCCTTGTGCGAGCTGAGGTCAGGGCAGGACCCTCCTGCATCCTGACTGCCTGTAGACATAGTTCCCAGCATCCTTATGTTAGGCGCCGGAAGAGGTTGTGTGAAAAGCATGTGGAAGTGACAGGATTCTCCTCAAGTGTATCTGATCTCAATACAGACATTGCAAACGTCCTTGTTCAATGAGAGTGTAGCTCGGTCCTAGCTCCCACAAAGCGTCTAGCAGACATCTGCCTGCAAAGCATACACACTTCCGAGAGTTGAGCTTATGGACTGTCCCTCCCACATCCTGCCTGCACGTACACCGCGCTCCTAACAGGCCTAGCCCCGATGCGTGACTGAAGTGTTGTGAGAGGTAAGTGGAAAGTCCCGGCACACAAGACTAGTGCATCCAAGCTCAATCTAGCGATTTCCTAGTATTTCCTGTGTGAGCCAGGTGCTACATCCTAAGTGCCATACGAGAGAAGCTAGCTGAACGCCTTGTCCAAAAGGAACTTACTTCGGAGAGTTGAGCTCAACCTCAGTCCCTCACAGTTGCACACTGCCAGCAGAATGAGTTTCCAACATCTGCACCAGAGCCGTTTGTCAGAGGCTTGTGAGACACAAGTGGAATAAGCAGACCTGGATGGTGTCTCCAGCTGCAGTGGAGTGGTATTCTGGGTACCTCCTGGCTTAGAGTACTGCTACGTTCTCAGTGCCCTAAAACGCAGCTAGTTGAAAGCTGGCTTCTAGGCATGCTTCCTTGTGCGAGCTGAGGTCAGGGCAGGACCCTCCTGCATCCTGACTGCCTGTAGACATAGTTCCCAGCATCCTTATGTTAGGCGCCGGAAGAGGTTGTGTGAAAAGCATGTGGAAGTGACAGGATTCTCCTCAAGTGTATCTGATCTCAATACAGACATTGCAAACGTCCTTGTTCAATGAGAGTGTAGCTCGGTCCTAGCTCCCACAAAGCGTCTAGCAGACATCTGCCTGCAAAGCATACACACTTCCGAGAGTTGAGCTTATGGACTGTCCCTCCCACATCCTGCCTGCAGGTACACCGCGCTCCTAACAGGCCTAGCCCCGATGCGTGACTGAAGTGTTGTGAGAGGTAAGTGGAAAGTCCCGGCACACAAGACTAGTGCATCCAAGCTCAATCTAGCGATTTCCTAGTATTTCCTGTGTGAGCCAGGTGCTACATCCTAAGTGCCATACGAGAGAAGCTAGCTGAACGCCTTGTCCAAAAGCAACATACTTCGGAGAGTTGAGCTCACCCTCAGTCCCTCACAGTTGCACACTGCCTGCAGAATGAGTTTCGAACATCTGCACCTCAGCAGTTTGTCAGAGGCTTGTGAGACGCAAGTGGAATAAGCGGACTTGGATGGTGTCTCCAGCTGCAGTGGAGTGGTATTCTGGGTACCTCCTGGCTTAGAGTACTGCTACGTTCTCAGTGCCCTAGGAACGCAGCTAGTTGAAAGCTGGCTTCTAGGCATGCTTCCTTGTGCGAGCTGAGGTCAGGGCAGGACCCTCCCCCATCCTAACTGCCCCTACAGATAGGTCTCAGCATCCCTATGTTAGGCGCCGGAACACGTAGTGTGAAAAGCATGTGGAAGTGACAGGATTCTCCTCAAGTGTATCTGATCTCAATACAGACAATTGCAAACGTCCTTGTTCAATGAGAGTGTAGCTCGGTCCTAGCTTCCATCAATTAGTGTCTGGCAGGCATCTGCCTGCAAAGCGTACACACTTCTGAGAGTTGAGCTTATGGCCTTTCGCTCCCACATCCTGATGCCTGTACGGTTCGCTTGCACAGCATTTCGTTCTACGCGGGACAGGAGCCGAGAGAGAACCAAGTGACTGGCTTGTCAATTTCGCGCCTAGCACACAGCTGCCTCCAAGGCATGCACACTCCTTTGGGTTGAGCTTATGGCTTCAACCTCCCACATGCTGACCGCCTGTACCCTTTGCAGCCAAGGGATTTCGTTGGACACGGGATTCAAGCTTTGGGAGAGGCAAGTGTCTCTTAGCTCAATCCAGTGACTTCTGACGACTTCCTCCCTCAGATGGGTGGTACATACTAACTTCCAACCCTGAGTACCTAGTTGCTAGCTCTCTCTCAGAAGAACTTTCTTCTGTGAGATGAGCTGACTTGCGGTCCTTCCCAGTTCCACACTGCCTGCACATGGAGTTACGAACATCCTCACCAGACATGTTTGTCAGAAGCTCATGGGACGCAAGGGGCAAGCTGCAGGCCTCAATGGTGCTGTCACTCGGTGCAGTAGAGCGGTATAAACGCAACGTCCTGACTTCCAGTGCTGCTGCGTTCTCACGGCCAGTAGAACGCAGCTAGTGGAAAGCTGCATTCGGGGCATGCTACCTTTGGAGAGCTCAAAGAAGGACCCTCCCGCCTCGGGTGCCCTTGTGGGTGGAGCTGCCAACATCCTCATGTCAGGTGCAGAGAGAGGTGTTGAGAAATGCGTGTGGAAGCGTCAGGCCTGTCCTCACGCAATCTGAGTTGAATACAGCGATTGCCAACGTCCTTGTTCAATTAGAGTGTAGCTAGGTTCTAACTCCCCTGTATGAGTGGGGAGCAGACATCTGCCTCCTAGGCATACACGCTCCTGAGAGTTGAGCTTATGGCCTGTCCCTCCCACATCCTGCCTGCAGGTACACCTCGCTCCTAACAGGCCTAGGCTCGATGCGTGACTGAAGTGTTGTGAGAGGTAAATGGAAAGTCCCGGGCCAACAAGACTAGTGCCTCCTAGCTCAATCTAGCGATTTCCTAGTATTTCCTGTGTGAGCCAGGTGCTACATCCTAAGTGCCATACGAGAGAAGCTAGCTGAACGCCTTGTCCAAAAGCAACTTACTTCGGAGAGTTGAGCTCACCCTCAGTCCCTCACAGTTGCACACTGCCAGCAGAATGAGTTTCCAACATCTGCACCAGAGCCGTTTGTCAGAGGCTTGTGAGACACAAGTGGAATAAGCAGACCTGGATGGTGTCTCCAGCTGCAGTGGAGTGGTATTCTGGGTACCTCCTGGCTTAGAGTACTGCTACGTTCTCAGTGCCCTAAAAACGCAGCTAGTTGAAAGCTGGCTTCTAGGCATGCTTCCTTGTGCGAGCTGAGGTCAGGGCAGGACCCTCCTGCATCCTGACTGCCTGTAGACATAGTTCCCAGCATCCTTATGTTAGGCGCCGGAAGAGGTTGTGTGAAAAGCATGTGGAAGTGACAGGATTCTCCTCAAGTGTATCTGATCTCAATACAGACATTGCAAACGTCCTTGTTCAATGAGAGTGTAGCTCGGTCCTAGCTCCCACAAAGCGTCTAGCAGACATCTGCCTGCAAAGCATACACACTTCCGAGAGTTGAGCTTATGGACTGTCCCTCCCACATCCTGCCTGCAGGTACACCGCGCTCCTAACAGGCCTAGCCCCGATGCGTGACTGAAGTGTTGTGAGAGGTAAGTGGAAAGTCCCGGCACACAAGACTAGTGCATCCAAGCTCAATCTAGCGATTTCCTAGTATTTCCTGTGTGAGCCAGGTGCTACATCCTAAGTGCCATACGAGAGAAGCTAGCTGAACGCCTTGTCCAAAAGCAACTTACTTCGGAGAGTTGAGCTCACCCTCAGTCCCTCACAGTTGCACACTGCCTGCAGAATGAGTTTCGAACATCTGCACCTCAGCAGTTTGTCAGAGGCTTGTGAGACGCAAGTGGAATAAGCGGACTTGGATGGTGTCTCCAGCTGCAGTGGAGTGGTATTCTGGGTACCTCCTGGCTTAGAGTACTGCTACGTTCTCAGTGCCCTAGGAACGCAGCTAGTTGAAAGCTGGCTTCTAGGCATGCTTCCTTGTGCGAGCTGAGGTCAGGGCAGGACCCTCCCCCATCCTAACTGCCCCTACAGATAGGTCTCAGCATCCCTATGTTAGGCGCCGGAACACGTAGTGTGAAAAGCATGTGGAAGTGACAGGATTCTCCTCAAGTGTATCTGATCTCAATACAGACAATTGCAAACGTCCTTGTTCAATGAGAGTGTAGCTCGGTCCTAGCTTCCATCAATTAGTGTCTGGCAGGCATCTGCCTGCAAAGCGTACACACTTCTGAGAGTTGAGCTTATGGCCTTTCGCTCCCACATCCTGATGCCTGTACGGTTCGCTTGCACAGCATTTCGTTCTACGCGGGACAGGAGCCGAGAGAGAACCAAGTGACTGGCTTGTCAATTTCGCGCCTAGCACACAGCTGCCTCCAAGGCATGCACACTCCTTTGGGTTGAGCTTATGGCTTCAACCTCCCACATGCTGACCGCCTGTACCCTTTGCAGCCAAGGGATTTCGTTGGACACGGGATTCAAGCTTTGGGAGAGGCAAGTGTCTCTTAGCTCAATCCAGTGACTTCTGACGACTTCCTCCCTCAGATGGGTGGTACATACTAACTTCCAACCCTGAGTACCTAGTTGCTAGCTCTCTCTCAGAAGAACTTTCTTCTGTGAGATGAGCTGACTTGCGGTCCTTCCCAGTTCCACACTGCCTGCACATGGAGTTACGAACATCCTCACCAGACATGTTTGTCAGAAGCTCATGGGACGCAAGGGGCAAGCTGCAGGCCTCAATGGTGCTGTCACTCGGTGCAGTAGAGCGGTATAAACGCAACGTCCTGACTTCCAGTGCTGCTGCGTTCTCACGGCCAGTAGAACGCAGCTAGTGGAAAGCTGCATTCGGGGCATGCTACCTTTGGAGAGTTGAGCTCAAAGAAGGACCCTCCCGCCTCGGGTGCCCTTGTGGGTGGAGCTGCCAACATCCTCATGTCAGGTGCAGAGAGAGGTGTTGAGAAATGCGTGTGGAAGCGTCAGGCCTGTCCTCACGCAATCTGAGTTGAATACAGCGATTGCCAACGTCCTTGTTCAATTAGAGTGTAGCTAGGTTCTAACTCCCCTGTATGAGTGGGGAGCAGACATCTGCCTCCTAGGCATACACGCTCCTGAGAGTTGAGCTTATGGCCTGTCCCTCCCACATCCTGCCTGCAGGTACACCTCGCTCCTAACAGGCCTAGGCTCGATGCGTGACTGAAGTGTTGTGAGAGGTAAATGGAAAGTCCGGGCCAACAAGACTAGTGCCTCCTAGCTCAATCTAGCGATTTCCTAGTATTTCCTGTGTGAGCCAGGTGCTACATCCTAAGTGCCATACGAGAGAAGCTAGCTGAACGCCTTGTCCAAAAGCAACTTACTTCGGAGAGTTGAGCTCACCCTCAGTCCCTCACAGTTGCACACTGCCAGCAGAATGAGTTTCCAACATCTGCACCAGAGCCGTTTGTCAGAGGCTTGTGAGACACAAGTGGAATAAGCAGACCTGGATGGTGTCTCCAGCTGCAGTGGAGTGGTATTCTGGGTACCTCCTGGCTTAGAGTACTGCTACGTTCTCAGTGCCCTAAAAACGCAGCTAGTTGAAAGCTGGCTTCTAGGCATGCTTCCTTGTGCGAGCTGAGGTCAGGGCAGGACCCTCCTGCATCCTGACTGCCTGTAGACATAGTTCCCAGCATCCTTATGTTAGGCGCCGGAAGAGGTTGTGTGAAAAGCATGTGGAAGTGACAGGATTCTCCTCAAGTGTATCTGATCTCAATACAGACATTGCAAACGTCCTTGTTCAATGAGAGTGTAGCTCGGTCCTAGCTCCCACAAAGCGTCTAGCAGACATCTGCCTGCAAAGCATACACACTTCCGAGAGTTGAGCTTATGGACTGTCCCTCCCACATCCTGCCTGCAGGTACACCGCGCTCCTAACAGGCCTAGCCCCGATGCGTGACTGAAGTGTTGTGAGAGGTAAGTGGAAAGTCCCGGCACACAAGACTAGTGCATCCAAGCTCAATCTAGCGATTTCCTAGTATTTCCTGTGTGAGCCAGGTGCTACATCCTAAGTGCCATACGAGAGAAGCTAGCTGAACGCCTTGTCCAAAAGCAACTTACTTCGGAGAGTTGAGCTCACCCTCAGTCCCTCACAGTTGCACACTGCCTGCAGAATGAGTTTCGAACATCTGCACCTCAGCAGTTTGTCAGAGGCTTGTGAGACGCAAGTGGAATAAGCGGACTTGGATGGTGTCTCCAGCTGCAGTGGAGTGGTATTCTGGGTACCTCCTGGCTTAGAGTACTGCTACGTTCTCAGTGCCCTAGGAACGCAGCTAGTTGAAAGCTGGCTTCTAGGCATGCTTCCTTGTGCGAGCTGAGGTCAGGGCAGGACCCTCCCCCATCCTAACTGCCCCTACAGATAGGTCTCAGCATCCCTATGTTAGGCGCCGGAACACGTAGTGTGAAAAGCATGTGGAAGTGACAGGATTCTCCTCAAGTGTATCTGATCTCAATACAGACAATTGCAAACGTCCTTGTTCAATGAGAGTGTAGCTCGGTCCTAGCTTCCATCAATTAGTGTCTGGCAGGCATCTGCCTGCAAAGCGTACACACTTCTGAGAGTTGAGCTTATGGCCTTTCGCTCCCACATCCTGATGCCTGTACGGTTCGCTTGCACAGCATTTCGTTCTACGCGGGACAGGAGCCGAGAGAGAACCAAGTGACTGGCTTGTCAATTTCGCGCCTAGCACACAGCTGCCTCCAAGGCATGCACACTCCTTTGGGTTGAGCTTATGGCTT
>NC_054840.1:29895906-29903969 GCF_018345385.1 Vulpes lagopus | reverse complement strand
TGTATCCAGTGTGTCTCTATAAATTAAATTTCCAATTCTAATACAAACATGTTTTCTTGACATTGGTTTCATTCACATATAACCCATCAAATATTCCTTCCTAGGTGAGCCTTTCTTTTTTCCTTTCCCTAATCCTCCTTTCTCCCTTCTATCACACTAGTTATTCTATTCTACAGTGATACAGCTCGTAAGTTTCTCAAATTTAGCTCCAAAAAGTTAGGGATTGTGTCTGTACTTCCCAAATTTAGTATAAGATGTTATACACTATAAGTTTTAGTTAATGTTTATTGAATTAAATTAGTTCTGTCACCTAATAATGGAGCAGCAAAGGAAATTTTGTTTAAATGAAGGTCCCAGTAAATTATATCTGAATCAAAGAATCATGGACTTGCAGGGCCACAAGCAGGCCTAAAAGTCATCTCGTCCAACACCTCTTCTAATGCGTGAATTTCCTTTACATTCTATTTGAACACTTAATGATGAGCAGCATATACCTTCTGGAATTAGCTTATTTCATTACCAGTAGGCTCAGAGTTTTAAACTTATAAAACTTTTAAACCTCTAAAGTTCTACTTTCAGGTCAGCAAAAGCCTATTCTCCTTTAACTTCCACCCAAAGCAAGTCTACTGATATCTCTTTCATATCACAACCATTCAAATATTTCAAGATATAGTATCTTTTTATTTCAGAAAAAAATATTCCAAGTCTTCCAAATTTGGCTCACCAGTATGGTTCCAACTTCTGTCTCCATTCTTCAGAGGTAGGCTGACCACCATAGAATTATGCTATACCATCAACCTCCCACCCCCTTCTCCCTGTCCTTCATCTTATATTTTACAGTTCACAAGTTTATTTATTTAAAGATTTTATTTGTTTATTCATGAGAGACGAGAGAGAGAGAGAGAGAGAGAGAGAGAGAGAGAGGCAGAGACACAGGCAGAGGGAGAAGCAGGCTCCACGCAGGGAGCCCAACGTGGGACTCGATCCTGGGTCTCCAGGATCATGCCCCGGGCTGAAGGCAGGTGCTAAACCCGCTGAGCCACCAGGCATCCCCAGTTCACAAGTTTATGTCACAGTCACTGTGAGATTGCTTCAGCATATTGTGAACTAAATCTCCTAAGTCATTTCAAACAATCTGCACCTAAGGCAAGACCCTTCACCTGCTACGTAGAGGGCATGTGTGAAGAGTTGGTTTATCTCTATTAAATTTCCCCTTGTTAGAATTTTCCATTGCTCCAGCTATGACAAGACTTCTATGAATCTTGATTCTATCATTCACTGTGATTTCTGCCCTTCTCTGATTTGTGTTATAACCAAACTGAAGGCCTAATCTTTATCAGCTCATATCAGAGTGAGCATCAAATAGCCTAAGCAGAGTGGCCTTTCTTGAAGTCTATTTCCTCAGTCTTCTCAACGTAATACATACTGAGCCAAGGTAAGATTCCATGATGTACTGGGCTTGTGACATGGGCGGGGGGGGTGGGGTGGGTGGGGGTGGGACACCACTCTCCTGCACAGGTCAAACAGAGTAGAAGGCCTAGTTTTCACTGCTACCACCTCCTGAGACATGGTGTTAGAAGTTGTCTTAATAAAATAAACCAATCCCAAACGAGATTTTGATCAGGTGTATGGAAGGCAAGCTTATTCTACACAGTGCCCTTAGAATCTAGGCTCTTTCCTTCACACAACTTTTTTCTCACTCCTTCATGCAGCACTTGGCTCACACAGGAAATACTAGGAATTCACTGGTTTGAGCTTGAATGCACTAGTGTTGAGGGCCAGGACTTTCCACTTACCTCTCACAACACTTCAGGCACGCATCGGGGCTAGGCCTGTTAGGGACGCGGTGTACCTGCAGGCAGGATGTGGGAGGGACAGTCCATAAGCTCAACTCTGGGATGTGTGTATGCTTTGCAGGCAGATGTCTGGAAGAAACTTTTTGATGGGTGCTAGGACCGAGCTACACTCTCATTGAACAAGGACGATTGCGATGTCTGTATTGGACTCAGATTCACTTGAGCAGAGTCCTGTCACTTCCACATGCTTTTCACAACCTCTTCCGGCGTCTAACATAAGGATGCTGGGACCTTTGTCTACTGGCTGGCAGGATGCGGGCCAGGTCCTGCCCTGACCTCAGCTCGCACAAGGAAGCATGCCTACAAGCCAGGTTTCAACTAGCTGCGTTCTTAGGGCACTGAGAATGTAGCAGTACTCTAAGCCAAGAGGTACCCAGAATACCACTCCACTGCAGCTGGAAACACCATCCAGGTCTGCTTATTCCACTTGCGTCTCACAAGCCTCTGAGAAACGGCTCTGGTGCAGATGTTCGAAACTCATTCTGAAGGCAGTGTGCAACTGTGAGGGACTGAGAGTCAGCGCAGCTCTCCAAAAGAAGTTGCTTTTGGACAAGGCGTTCAGCTAACTTCTCTCCTATGGCCCTTAGGATGCAGCACCTGGCTCACACAGGAAATACTAGGAATTCGCTGCATTGAGCTTGGATGCACTAGTCTTCAGGGCCGGAATTTTCCACTTACCTCTCACAACACTTCAGGCACGCATCGGGGTTAGGCCTGTTAGGAGCGCGGTGTACGTGCAGGCAGGATTGTGGGAGGACAGTCCATAAGCTCAACTCTCGGAATTGTGTATGCTTTGCAGGCAGATGTCGGGAAGACACTTATTGATGGGTGCTAGAACCGAGCTACACTCTCATTGAACAAGGACGTTTGCAATGTCTGCATTGAGATCAGATACACTTGAGGAGAATACTGTCACTTCCACATGCTCTTCCCACAACCTCTTCCGGCGGCTAACATAAGGATGCTGGTACCAATGTCTACGGGCAGTCATAATGCGGGAGGGTCCTGCCCTGAACTCAGCTCGCAGAAGGAAGCACCCCTACAAGCCAGCTTTCAACCAACTGCGTTCATAGGGCACTGAGAATGTAGCAGTACTCTAAGCCAGGAGGTATTCAGAATACCACTGCAATGCAGCTGGAGACACCCTTCAGGTCTGCTTATTCCACTTGCGTCTGACAAGCCTCTGACAAACGTCTCTGGTGCAGACGTTGGAAAATCTTTCTGCAGGCAGTTTGCAACTGTGAGGTACTGAGGGTGAGCTCAACTCTCCGAAGTAAGTTGCTTTTGGACAAGGCGTTCAGCTAGCTTCTCTCGTATGGCACTTAGGATGCGGCACCTGGCTCACCCAGGAAATACTAGGAATTCGCTGGATTGAGCTTGGAAGCACTAGTCTTGTGGGCCGGGAGTTTCCACTTACCTCTCACACCACTTCAGGCACGCATCGGGGCTAGTCCAGTTAGGAGCGCGGTGTACCTGCAGGCAGGATGTGGCAGGGACAGTCCATAAGCTCAACTCTCGGAAGTGTGTATGCTTTGCAGGCAGGTGTCTGGAAGACACTTTTTGATGGGTGCTAGGACCGAGCTACACTCTCATTGAACAAGGACGTTTGCAATGTCTGTATTGGACTCAGATTCACTTGAGCAGAGTCCTGTCACTTCCACATGCTTTTCACACAAACTCTCCTGGCGCCTAACATAAGGATGCTGGGACCTTGGTCTACGGGCAGGCAGGATGCGTTCGGGTCCTGCCCTTACCTCAGCTCGCACAAGGAGGCATGCCTACAAGCCAGCTTTCAACTAGCTGCGTTCTTAGGGCACTGAGAACGTAGCAGTACTCTAAGCCAGAAGGTACCCAGAATACCACTCCTCTGCAGCTGGAAACGCCATCCAGGTCTGCTTATTCCACTTGCGTCTCACAAGCCTCTGAGAAACGGCTCTGGTGCAGATGTTCGATACTCATTCAGCAGGCAGTGTGCAACTGTGAGGGACTGAGAGTCAGCGCAGCTCTCCGAAGTAAGTTGCTTTTAGACACGGTGTTCAGCTACCTTCTCTCATATGGCACTTAGGATGCAGCACCTGGCTCACACAGGAAATACTAGGAATTCTCTGGATTGAGCTTGGATGCACTAGTCTTGTCGGCCGGGAGTTTCCACTTACCTCTCACAACACTTCAGTCACGCATCGGGGCTAGGCCTGTTAGGAGCGCGGTGTACCTGCCGACGCGATGTGGGAGGGATAGTCCATAAGCTCAACTCTCGGAAGTGTGTATGCTTTGCAGGCAATTGTCTGCTACACACTTTGATGGGATCTAGGACCGAGATACACTCTCATTGAACAAGGACGTTTGCAATGTCTGTATTGGACTCAGATTCACTTGAGCAGAGTCCTGTCACTTCCACATGCTTTTCACATAACCTCTTCCGGCGCCTAACATAAGGATGCTGGGATCTTTGTCTACGGGCAGGCAGGAAGCGGGCGGGTCCTGCCCTGAGCTCAGCTCGCACAAGGAAGCATGCGTACAAGCCAGCTTTCAACTAGCAGCGAAACTAGGGCACTGAGAACGTAGCAGGTCTCTAAGCCACAAAGTACCCAGAATACCACCCCACTGCAGCTGGAGACACCCTCCAGGTCTGCTTCTTCCACTTGCGTCTCACAAGCCTCTGAAAAACGGCTCTGGTGCAGATGTTGGAAACTCTTTTTGCAGGCAGTGTGCAAATGTGAGGGACTGAGGGTCAGCTCAACACTCCGAAGTAATTTGCTTTTGGACAAGGCGTTTAGCTAGCTTCTCTCGTATGGCACTTAGGATGTACCATCTGGCTCACATAGGAAATACTAAAAAAACGCAAGATTGAGCTTGGATGCACTAGTGTTGAGGGCCAGGACTTGCCCCTTATCTCTCAAAACACTTCAGGCACATCTCAGGGCTAGAGCTTTTAGGAGCGCGGTGTACCTGCAGGCAGGATGTGGGAGGGACAGTCCATAAGCTCAACTCTCGGAAGTGTGTATGCTTTGCAGGCAGATGTCTGGAAGACACTTATTGATGGGTGCTAGGACCGAGCTACACTCTCATTGATCAAGGACGATTGCAATGTCTGTATTGGACTCAGATTCACTTGAGCAGAGACCTGTCACTTTCACATGCTTTTCACACTACCTCTTCCGGCGCCTAACATAGGGATGCTGGGACCTTTGTCTACGGGCAGGCAGAATACGGCGGGTTCTGTCCTGACCTCAGCTCGCACATGGAGGCATGCCTACAAACCAGCTTTCAACTAGCTGCGTTCTGAGGGAACTGAGAACGTAGCAGTATTGTAAGCCAGGAGGTTCCCAGAATAGCACTCCACTGCAGCTGCAGATACCCTCCAGGTCTGCTTATTCCACTTGCGTTTCACAAACCTCGGAGAAATGGCACTGGTGCAGATGTTCGAAACACATTCTGCAGGCAGTGTGCAACTGTGAGGGACTGAGGGTCAGCTCAACTCTCCGATGTAAGTTGCTTGTGGACAAGGCGTTCAGCTAGCTTCTCTCGTAAGGCACTTAGGATGTAGCACCTGGCTAACAAAGGAATTACTCGGATACCGCTCGATTGAGCTTGGATGCACTAGTCTTGTGGGCCGGGAGTTTCCACTTACCTCTCACAACACTTCAGGCATGCATCGGGAATAGGCCTGTTAGGAGCGCCGTATACGTGCAGGCAGGATGTGGGAGGGAGAGTCCATATGCTCAACTCTCGGAAGTGTGTATGCTTTGCAGGCAGATGTCTGCTACACACTTTCATGGGAGCTAGGACAGAGCCACACTCTCATTGAACAAGGACGTTTGCAATGTCTCTTTTGAGATCAGTTACACTTCAGGAGAATCCTGTCACTTCCACATGCTCTTCACAAAACCTCTTCCGGCACCTAACATAAGGATGCTGGCACCTATGTCTACGGGCAGTCAGAATGTGGGAGGGTCCTGCCCTGAACTCAGCTCGCACAAGGAAGCACGCCTACAAGCCAGCTTTCAACTAGCTGCGTTTCTCGGGCACTAAGAACGTAACAGTGTTCTAAGCTAGGAGGTACCCTGAATACCACTCCACTGCAGCTGGAGACACCCTCCAGTCTGCTAATTCCACTTGCGACTCACAAGCCTCTGACAAACGGCTGTGGTGCAGATGTTGGAAACTCTTTCTGCAGGCAGTGTGCAACTGTGAGGGACTGAGGGTGAGCTCAACTCTCCGAAGTAAGTTGCTTTCGGACAAGGCGTTCAGCTAGCTTCTCTCGTATGGCACTTAGGATGTAGCACCTGGCTCACACAGGAAATACTAGGAAATCGCTGGTTGAGCTTGGATGCACTAGTCTTGTGGGCCGGGACTTTCCACTTACCTCTCACAACACTTCAGGCACGCATCGGGGCTAGGCCTGTTAGGAGCGCGGTGTACGTGCAGGCAGGATGTGGGAGGGACAGTCCATAAGCCCAACTCTCGGAAGTGTGTATGCTTTGCAGGCAGATGTCTGCTAGACACTTTGATGGAGCTAGGACCGAGCTACACTCTCATTGAACAAGGACGTTTGCAATGTCTGCATTGAGATCAGATACACTGAGGAGAATCCTGTCACTTCCACATGCTCTTCACACAACCTCTTCCGGCACCTAACATAAGGATGCTGGGACCTACGTCTACGGGCAGTCAGAATGCGGGAGGGTCCTGCCCTGAACTCAGCTCGCACAAGGAAGCACGCCTACAAGCCAGCTTTCAACTAGCTGCGTTCCTCGGGCACTGAGAACGTAACAGTGTTCTAAGCCAGGAGGTACCCAGAATACCACTCCACTGCAGCTGGAGACACCCTCCAGGTCTGCTTATTCCACTTGCGTCTCACAAGCCTCTGACAAACGGCTGTGGTGCAGATGTTGGAAACTCTTTCTGCAGGCAGTGTGCAACTGTGAGGGACTGAGGGTGAGCTCAACTCTCCGAAGTAAGTTGCTTTCGGACAAGGCGTTCAGCTAGCTTCTCTCGTATGGCACTTAGGATGTAGCACCTGGCTCACACAGGAAATACTAGGAAATCGCTGGTTGAGCTTGGATGCACTAGTCTTGTGGGCCGGGACTTTCCACTTACCTCTCACAACACTTCAGGCACGCATCGGGGCTAGGCCTGTTAGGAGCGCGGTGTACGTGCAGGCAGGATGTGGGAGGGACAGTCCATAAGCCCAACTCTCGGAAGTGTGTATGCTTTGCAGGCAGATGTCTGCTAGACACTTTGATGGGAGCTAGGACCGAGCTACACTCTCATTGAACAAGGACGTTTGCAATGTCTGCATTGAGATCAGATACACCTGAGGAGAATCCTGTCACTTCCACATGCTCTTCACACAACCTCTTCCGGCACCTAACATAAGGATGCTGGGACCTACGTCTACGGGCAGTCAGAATGCGGGAGGGTCCTGCCCTGAACTCAGCTCGCACAAGGAAGCACGCCTACAAGCCAGCTTTCAACTAGCTGCGTTCCTCGGGCACTGAGAACGTAACAGTGTTCTAAGCCAGGAGGTACCCAGAATACCACTCCACTGCAGCTGGAGACACCCTCCAGGTCTGCTTATTCCACTTGCGTCTCACAAGCCTCTGACAAACGGCTGTGGTGCAGATGTTGGAAACTCTTTCTGCAGGCAGTGTGCAACTGTGAGGGACTGAGGGTGAGCTCAACTCTCCGAAGTAAGTTGCTTTCGGACAAGGCGTTCAGCTAGCTTCTCTCGTATGGCACTTAGGATGTCGCACCTGGCTCACACAGGAAATACTAGGAAATCGCTGGGTTGAGCTTGGATGCACTAGTCTTGTGGGCCGGGACTTTCCACTTACCTCTCACAACACTTCAGGCACGCATCGGGGCTAGGCCTGTTAGGAGCGCGGTGTACGTGCAGGCAGGATGTGGGAGGGACAGTCCATAAGCCCAACTCTCGGAAGTGTGTATGCTTTGCAGGCAGATGTCTGCTAGACACTTTGATGGGAGCTAGGACCGAGCTACACTCTCATTGAACAAGGACGTTTGCAATGTCTGCATTGAGATCAGATACACCTGAGGAGAATCCTGTCACTTCCACATGCTCTTCACACAACCTCTTCCGGCACCTAACATAAGGATGCTGGGACCTACGTCTACGGGCAGTCAGAATGCGGGAGGGTCCTGCCCTGAACTCAGCTCGCACAAGAGCAAGACGCCTACAAGCCA
>NC_054840.1:29890458-29895806 GCF_018345385.1 Vulpes lagopus | reverse complement strand
CCACTACCACTGCAGCTGGAGACACCCTCCAGGTCTCTTATTCTCTTGCGTCTCACAAGCCTCTGACAAACGGCTGTGGTGCAGATGTTGGAAACTCTTTCTGCAGGCAGTGTGCAACTGTGAGGGACTGAGGGTGAGCTCAACTCTCCGAAGTAAGTTGCTTTCGGACAAGGCGTTCAGCTAGCTTCTCTCGTATGGCACTTAGGATGTCGCACCTGGCTCACACAGGAAATACTAGGAAATCGCTGGGTTGAGCTTGGATGCACTAGTCTTGTGGGCCGGGACTTTCCACTTACCTCTCACAACACTTCAGGCACGCATCGGGGCTAGGCCTGTTAGGAGCGCGGTGTACGTGCAGGCAGGATGTGGGAGGGACAGTCCATAAGCCCAACTCTCGGAAGTGTGTATGCTTTGCAGGCAGATGTCTGCTAGACACTTTGATGGGAGCTAGGACCGAGCTACACTCTCATTGAACAAGGACGTTTGCAATGTCTGCATTGAGATCAGATACACCTGAGGAGAATCCTGTCACTTCCACATGCTCTTCACACAACCTCTTCCGGCACCTAACATAAGGATGCTGGGACCTACGTCTACGGGCAGTCAGAATGCGGGAGGGTCCTGCCCTGAACTCAGCTCGCACAAGGAAGCACGCCTACAAGCCAGCTTTCAACTAGCTGCGTTCCTCGGGCACTGAGAACGTAACAGTGTTCTAAGCCAGGAGGTACCCAGAATACCACTCCACTGCAGCTGGAGACACCCTCCAGGTCTGCTTATTCCACTTGCGTCTCACAAGCCTCTGACAAACGGCTGTGGTGCAGATGTTGGAAACTCTTTCTGCAGGCAGTGTGCAACTGTGAGGGACTGAGGGTGAGCTCAACTCTCCGAAGTAAGTTGCTTTCGGACAAGGCGTTCAGCTAGCTTCTCTCGTATGGCACTTAGGATGTCGCACCTGGCTCACACAGGAAATACTAGGAAATCGCTGGGTTGAGCTTGGATGCACTAGTCTTGTGGGCCGGGACTTTCCACTTACCTCTCACAACACTTCAGGCACGCATCGGGGCTAGGCCTGTTAGGAGCGCGGTGTACGTGCAGGCAGGATGTGGGAGGGACAGTCCATAAGCCCAACTCTCGGAAGTGTGTATGCTTTGCAGGCAGATGTCTGCTAGACACTTTGATGGGAGCTAGGACCGAGCTACACTCTCATTGAACAAGGACGTTTGCAATGTCTGCATTGAGATCAGATACACCTGAGGAGAATCCTGTCACTTCCACATGCTCTTCACACAACCTCTTCCGGCACCTAACATAAGGATGCTGGGACCTACGTCTACGGGCAGTCAGAATGCGGGAGGGTCCTGCCCTGAACTCAGCTCGCACAAGGAAGCACGCCTACAAGCCAGCTTTCAACTAGCTGCGTTCCTCGGGCACTGAGAACGTAACAGTGTTCTAAGCCAGGAGGTACCCAGAATACCACTCCACTGCAGCTGGAGACACCCTCCAGGTCTGCTTATTCCACTTGCGTCTCACAAGCCTCTGACAAACGGCTGTGGTGCAGATGTTGGAAACTCTTTCTGCAGGCAGTGTGCAACTGTGAGGGACTGAGGGTGAGCTCAACTCTCCGAAGTAAGTTGCTTTCGGACAAGGCGTTCAGCTAGCTTCTCTCGTATGGCACTTAGGATGTAGCACCTGGCTCACACAGGAAATACTAGGAAATCGCTGGGTTGAGCTTGGATGCACTAGTCTTGTGGGCCGGGACTTTCCACTTACCTCTCACAACACTTCAGGCACGCATCGGGGCTAGGCCTGTTAGGAGCGCGGTGTACGTGCAGGCAGGATGTGGGAGGGACAGTCCATAAGCCCAACTCTCGGAAGTGTGTATGCTTTGCAGGCAGATGTCTGCTAGACACTTTGATGGGAGCTAGGACCGAGCTACACTCTCATTGAACAAGGACGTTTGCAATGTCTGCATTGAGATCAGATACACCTGAGGAGAATCCTGTCACTTCCACATGCTCTTCACACAACCTCTTCCGGCACCTAACATAAGGATGCTGGGACCTACGTCTACGGGCAGTCAGAATGCGGGAGGGTCCTGCCCTGAACTCAGCTCGCACAAGGAAGCACGCCTACAAGCCAGCTTTCAACTAGCTGCGTTCCTCGGGCACTGAGAACGTAACAGTGTTCTAAGCCAGGAGGTACCCAGAATACCACTCCACTGCAGCTGGAGACACCCTCCAGGTCTGCTTATTCCACTTGCGTCTCACAAGCCTCTGACAAACGGCTGTGGTGCAGATGTTGGAAACTCTTTCTGCAGGCAGTGTGCAACTGTGAGGGACTGAGGGTGAGCTCAACTCTCCGAAGTAAGTTGCTTTCGGACAAGGCGTTCAGCTAGCTTCTCTCGTATGGCACTTAGGATGTCGCACCTGGCTCACACAGGAAATACTAGGAAATCGCTGGGTTGAGCTTGGATGCACTAGTCTTGTGGGCCGGGACTTTCCACTTACCTCTCACAACACTTCAGGCACGCATCGGGGCTAGGCCTGTTAGGAGCGCGGTGTACGTGCAGGCAGGATGTGGGAGGGACAGTCCATAAGCCCAACTCTCGGAAGTGTGTATGCTTTGCAGGCAGATGTCTGCTAGACACTTTGATGGGAGCTAGGACCGAGCTACACTCTCATTGAACAAGGACGTTTGCAATGTCTGCATTGAGATCAGATACACCTGAGGAGAATCCTGTCACTTCCACATGCTCTTCACACAACCTCTTCCGGCACCTAACATAAGGATGCTGGGACCTACGTCTACGGGCAGTCAGAATGCGGGAGGGTCCTGCTCTGAACTCAGCTCGCACAAGGAAGCACGCCTACAAGCCAGCTTTCAACTAGCTGCGTTCCTCGGGCACTGAGAACGTAACAGTGTTCTAAGCCAGGAGGTACCCAGAATACCACTCCACTGCAGCTGGAGACACCCTCCAGGTCTGCTTATTCCACTTGCGTCTCACAAGCCTCTGACAAACGGCTGTGGTGCAGATGTTGGAAACTCTTTCTGCAGGCAGTGTGCAACTGTGAGGGACTGAGGGTGAGCTCAACTCTCCGAAGTAAGTTGCTTTCGGACAAGGCGTTCAGCTAGCTTCTCTCGTATGGCACTTAGGATGTCGCACCTGGCTCACACAGGAAATACTAGGAAATCGCTGGGTTGAGCTTGGATGCACTAGTCTTGTGGGCCGGGACTTTCCACTTACCTCTCACAACACTTCAGGCACGCATCGGGGCTAGGCCTGTTAGGAGCGCGGTGTACGTGCAGGCAGGATGTGGGAGGGACAGTCCATAAGCCCAACTCTCGGAAGTGTGTATGCTTTGCAGGCAGATGTCTGCTAGACACTTTGATGGGAGCTAGGACCGAGCTACACTCTCATTGAACAAGGACGTTTGCAATGTCTGCATTGAGATCAGATACACCTGAGGAGAATCCTGTCACTTCCACATGCTCTTCACACAACCTCTTCCGGCACCTAACATAAGGATGCTGGGACCTACGTCTACGGGCAGTCAGAATGCGGGAGGGTCCTGCCCTGAACTCAGCTCGCACAAGGAAGCACGCCTACAAGCCAGCTTTCAACTAGCTGCGTTCCTCGGGCACTGAGAACGTAACAGTGTTCTAAGCCAGGAGGTACCCAGAATACCACTCCACTGCAGCTGGAGACACCCTCCAGGTCTGCTTATTCCACTTGCGTCTCACAAGCCTCTGACAAACGGCTGTGGTGCAGATGTTGGAAACTCTTTCTGCAGGCAGTGTGCAACTGTGAGGGACTGAGGGTGAGCTCAACTCTCCGAAGTAAGTTGCTTTCGGACAAGGCGTTCAGCTAGCTTCTCTCGTATGGCACTTAGGATGTCGCACCTGGCTCACACAGGAAATACTAGGAAATCGCTGGGTTGAGCTTGGATGCACTAGTCTTGTGGGCCGGGACTTTCCACTTACCTCTCACAACACTTCAGGCACGCATCGGGGCTAGGCCTGTTAGGAGCGCGGTGTACGTGCAGGCAGGATGTGGGAGGGACAGTCCATAAGCCCAACTCTCGGAAGTGTGTATGCTTTGCAGGCAGATGTCTGCTAGACACTTTGATGGGAGCTAGGACCGAGCTACACTCTCATTGAACAAGGACGTTTGCAATGTCTGCATTGAGATCAGATACACCTGAGGAGAATCCTGTCACTTCCACATGCTCTTCACACAACCTCTTCCGGCACCTAACATAAGGATGCTGGGACCTACGTCTACGGGCAGTCAGAATGCGGGAGGGTCCTGCCCTGAACTCAGCTCGCACAAGGAAGCACGCCTACAAGCCAGCTTTCAACTAGCTGCGTTCCTCGGGCACTGAGAACGTAACAGTGTTCTAAGCCAGGAGGTACCCAGAATACCACTCCACTGCAGCTGGAGACACCCTCCAGGTCTGCTTATTCCACTTGCGTCTCACAAGCCTCTGACAAACGGCTGTGGTGCAGATGTTGGAAACTCTTTCTGCAGGCAGTGTGCAACTGTGAGGGACTGAGGGTGAGCTCAACTCTCCGAAGTAAGTTGCTTTCGGACAAGGCGTTCAGCTAGCTTCTCTCGTATGGCACTTAGGATGTCGCACCTGGCTCACACAGGAAATACTAGGAAATCGCTGGGTTGAGCTTGGATGCACTAGTCTTGTGGGCCGGGACTTTCCACTTACCTCTCACAACACTTCAGGCACGCATCGGGGCTAGGCCTGTTAGGAGCGCGGTGTACGTGCAGGCAGGATGTGGGAGGGACAGTCCATAAGCCCAACTCTCGGAAGTGTGTATGCTTTGCAGGCAGATGTCTGCTAGACACTTTGATGGGAGCTAGGACCGAGCTACACTCTCATTGAACAAGGACGTTTGCAATGTCTGCATTGAGATCAGATACACCTGAGGAGAATCCTGTCACTTCCACATGCTCTTCACACAACCTCTTCCGGCACCTAACATAAGGATGCTGGGACCTACGTCTACGGGCAGTCAGAATGCGGGAGGGTCCTGCCCTGAACTCAGCTCGCACAAGGAAGCACGCCTACAAGCCAGCTTTCAACTAGCTGCGTTCCTCGGGCACTGAGAACGTAACAGTGTTCTAAGCCAGGAGGTACCCAGAATACCACTCCACTGCAGCTGGAGACACCCTCCAGGTCTGCTTATTCCACTTGCGTCTCACAAGCCTCTGACAAACGGCTGTGGTGCAGATGTTGGAAACTCTTTCTGCAGGCAGTGTGCAACTGTGAGGGACTGAGGGTGAGCTCAACTCTCCGAAGTAAGTTGCTTTCGGACAAGGCGTTCAGCTAGCTTCT
>NC_054840.1:29880709-29890358 GCF_018345385.1 Vulpes lagopus | reverse complement strand
AACGAATGAGGACGTGACTCCATTCTTCAGGAGCATCACAGAGACTCAATAATGAGACATGAACGAAGGAGCACAAGGACTTGTAGCACTGGAGCCATACCAGGTCTGGAGCCGTCCTGGGTTCGTGGGGTGGAAGCCTCCTCTGTGAAATGTGCCAGTTCCTGAGCCACCTCGGTTTCAATGTCATTCCTTTCAAAATCATGGTGGTAGACCTAGAAGTAGGAAAAAAAAAAAAAACCCTAACATCCGTACAGCCCCACAAATGACTGGACAGCAAAATCTGTATTGGAAAAGCAGGACAAGAATGGGGGCAGCACTTTTCTATTTCGTACGATGTCCTAAACCAAAATTCTCAAACGAGACACAGGATAAAGCAGTGTGGTTCTCTGCTCCCTGCTGCTCTGTCAGTCTAAGCTTCGATCCTGACTCACCTCAGGTCCTGATCTCGGGGTCGTGAGTTCTAGCCCTGGGCTGGGCCAGGCCGAGGTGTGGGCGCCTATTAGACCCACAGGGGGGGTTCCAGCATAAGCTGAGAGAGCAGAACAGGGTGTCCAGAGAAATTGTGCTCTGTTACAACTGATTTTGTTTAAATTTATTTAAACCCAAATAATTAATGTATAGTGTATTATACTTTCAGAGTGTAGATTCAGCGATTCACCAGTTGGAGAGAACAGCAGTGCTCGTGACATCACCTGCCATCCTTCGTGCCATCCCCGTTATCCCTCCCCCGCTCCCCTCCAGTGACCTAGATTGTTTCAATGATCAGATCTGTATTTCCTGCATCTGTTCATCTTATTCATTTTTCCTTCCCTTCACAGATGTTCACTGCTTTGCTTCTTTAATTACACCTATGAATGACCACCATAGGGTCATTGTCTATCCCAACTGACTTATTTCACTTAAACAGAGTAATCCCTTAGTTGTGTATCCGCGTCATTGCAAATGGCAAGATTCCTTCTCTTTGTTAGCGTACCCTTCCTTCTATAAGACATCATCTATCTCCCATCCTCTATCATCATCTGTCTGAAGGCACGAAGGCTCCTACACAGTGGGCTACTGTCGGTCCGGCTGCTCGTGGACATCTCGGGGCGCAGGTGTCCTGCCTGGCGGTTTCATTGCATCATGTATCTTTCAGAGTGAGGTTCCAGGCCGTGCACCTGCGGGTCGCAGGGCAGCTCTATCGGTTAGTTCCTGAGGAGCCTTGCCACTGTTTCCAGGGCAGCTGCACCAGCCGCTTTCCTCCCACAGTGGATGAGTTGAGTGAGTCTTGGAGGACACGATAAAAGTCTGGTCCAAATTTCATTTCGCATCCTGTGGGCTCCAATTCCTTGTCTTAAGTATTTCTGGGGAAGCGGGGTGTTGTGCTCTTTTCAGCACGACGTTTCCGAAGTCATAGTGTTGGACCCTAGCTCACGGGGGCCCAAAGTGTCTCGGTAGTGCCCCAGAGACTCAGACCCAGAAGGCAGATGCAACTAGCAAGAGGGTTTTTTTTTTCAGACAGTCACGAAAGAGAGAGAGAGAGAGGAGGCAAGAGACATAGGCTAGGGAGAAGCAGGCTCATGCACCGGGAGCCCGTCGTGGGAACTCGATCCTGGGGTCTCCAAGATTCATGCCTGGGCCAAAGGCAGGCACTAAACCCCCCCCCCCCCCCCCCCCCCCCCCCCCCCCCCCCCCCCCCCCCCCCCCCCCCCTGCGCACCTAGGGATCCCTAGCAAGAGGGTTTTATTGAACATTTGCGCAACGGGCCCTGGCCTCAAAGGTGGAAAAGAGCCCAGATTGGCAATACAGGCAATATTTTAAAGGAAAACGCGGCGGATTAGCATAGCATCAGGTTAAGACTCGATTTGATTTCTTTGAAGGTCAACATGAGCATGTCAGGGACTTTCAGTCAGGGCGTGGGGGGGGGAATGGTTTTCTTATCTCGGAAAACACAGTAATGTTTTTCGTGTGCTTAAATTTGGGTAGGTGCCTGGATGTTGCATGCCTTCTGGCGTTAGGCGTGGTCCTAAATTTTTCCGGAGTTGGGGGGTGGGGTTGGGTTTCTTCCAATAGTCTCAGCTGGGCCCGGAAGGAGGCGGTCCTGCCCTGGGCGTGGGGACTCCGCACCTCACCGCCTCCTTCAGCGCACTGAGCAGGCCCGAGTCAGGGGCGTGTGTATCAGTTAGGCCTCCTCCGCAGCAGTAACAGGGGCCAGTCGTGCTCTGGCTGCTGAGGAGGATGTGGGGCCAGGTTCCAGGCTGACAGGAGCCCCGGGCCTCCTCAGGACTCGCAGGTAGGCTTCAGGACCATGTGGAGCCGTGTCCTCGCTGACAGGAGCCTGGTTCTCAGGGGACCCACGGTGAGTTTTTTTTTTCCGGATGACGTGGGGCCGGGTTCTACACTGACAGTGCCCGGCCTTTCCGGACATGGGGTAGGCTTCAGTCCCATGTGGGGACGCTTCCACGGTGACGGATCCTGGCCTCCTCAGAACCCGAAGGGAGGCTTCTGGAGGATGTGAGGCTAGTCCACAGTGACAGGTCCCCCTCGTCCTCAGGACCTGCTGTCTATGACTCAGTGACGACATGGCCCCCCCACGTCTGCCTGACAGGAGTCCGGCTTCTCGGACCTGCTGGAGGACCCTGGGAGGCGCTGTTCGGAAGCTCACATCCACCTCAGCAGCAGTTTCAGAACGACAAGGTAAGTGAATGGGGACAATTGAGATAGGGTTAGGGTTTAGGGTGAGCAATTAGTGGTTAGGGTGAAATTAGATGATATGGATTAGTGATCATGGTTAGCGTTCGAGTTCTGGTTAGGGTGAGAGATGAGGAAGGGTCATGTGTTAGGAGTAAGGTACGGATTTTTGGATAGGAAAACTGAGTTAGGGAGTGGACAAGGGTGATGTTACATATAGGTTATAGGGTTTAGGGTTAAGGGATGGGGGAGGGAATACGTTTAGAGATAGAGGGGGGGATGGGGTTGGAAGTTTGGGTTAGGGGTTAAGGCAAGGGGTTTGGGTAGGTTTAGGGGACAATTAGAGATTTAGGGTACGGGAATAGGGTTAGGAAAGGGTTAGGGTACAGGTTTAGGGATTAGGGTTTAGGGTTAGGGAACGGGTTAGGCTTAGGGAACGGGTTAGGTTAGGGAAACGTGTTAGGGGTTAGGGAACGGGTTAGGGAACGGGTTAGGGTTAGGAACGGGTTAGGGTTAGGGTTGGTGTTAGGGGTTTGGGTTAGGGAATGGGTTAGGTTAGGGGTTAGAGGAACGGGTTAGGGGTTAGGGTGGTCTGGGAACGGGTTAGGGTTAGGGTTAGGTTAGGAACGGGTTAGGGTTAGCGTTAGGGATCGGGTTAGGTTAGGGAACGGGGTTGGGTTGGGTTAGGGAACGGAGTTGGGTTAGGGAACGGGTTGGGAACGGGTTTGGGTTGGGGTTAGGTTAGGGAGTTAGTTTCGGGTTCAGGTCAGGGTTAGGGGATAGGGTTAGGGGTAGGGTTAGGGGTTAGGGGTTAGGGGATAGGGTTAGGGGTCCTGGGTCGGATCAGGGTTTTTTTTTTTTGTTAACAGTTCTCTTTACCCATTTCACTGAGTGACGCTGGGGCTGGGAGGCCGCCATGGGGAGGTCTGGGGCGAGTGCTCCCTCCACGTCCTCCTCCCCCCACGCCACGTGCCCCAGTGGCATCGTGGGAAAGAGGATTCTCCATGCAAACCACGGAGCGGAGGGAATGGAGCACCAGTTCTGCCCCCCTGTCCCCGGGGCACGGACCGGCACAGCACGGAGGGGGCGGAGAGGCCCCGGGGACACGAGACACTGGGGAGGAAGAGGGGTCCACCCGCAGTGACCCAGCACCGGCGACCTGATTGCGGTGCGGCGCGGAGATGAGTGGCACGTTGGGCGAGGCTTGTAGCAGCGAGTCCCCCTCTCCCTTTCGGTCGGAAGAAGGAAGACTTGGGCCCCGCGATGGGGAGGGAAGAAAGGGGAGCAGCAGTTCTCCTAGCATGTGGCCGGGAAGGAAGCCCCGCATCCCTTCCCGCGGGGAAAGGGCAACCCATCTCCCTTCGGAAAACTGATCAATAAATTACATAGTAGAGTAATGGGAGGTGGAAGTTTGGGGCGGGATTTCTTTCTGGCACTCTTCGTTCCCCTCTCTCCAGTCCAGTTAGGAGGTTTCCTTATATGGATGGGTTTTATCAATCAGTTGAAGGTTATTAGAAAAAGATTGAATTCCATTGAGGAAGAGGAATTTTGGCCAGCCTTGCCTTCAGATTTTAACTGCAATATAATCTATTTCCTAGGTCTTTCAGATTTCCCATCATGCTGAGGTTTTAGACTTGCCCTCTGCATCAATCATGGGAGCTAATTCCTTAAGTAATCATCATGCTCTCCTCTCACTCCCTCCCTCCTTTGTTCTTTCTCATTACCCGCAAGTTTCTGGGTTAACTCTGGAGGTTAATGTGCATTGCCCACAACCTAAGTTTTCTAATTAAGTGGTTGGATCATGGCATGTTTTATGGTTAATTTTTTCTTTTAGTAAAATATTTTTGCAAAAAAATCTGCAGTGGGGAAATTTCTCCTGGTCAATGGTCGTCACTATATTTAGTAGTTTGGTTTGGTTTATATTAATATAATTCAAAATATATATTATTAGTTTGTAAAGTAAGATAAAGTTAAAAATAAGTAAATTTTACCTAAGCTAAAATGGATTAAATGCAATTCAGTCTTCCTTTTTGCTTGAAATGAAGAGTTTTTCCTGCAACTCTGCAATGAAGCTACAGGACCAATTAAAGAAAGAGAAAATGTGCTCTGTCAGGCTGTAGATAATGCTAGGGATGTTTGCATCAACATGATCCAGAAATTTTAAGAACAGAACTATTAGATATTGAAGCTTGGAGGAATGCATACGATATGAGAGGAGTTGAAAAGTCTAGGAGTATTTTATAATATTTGGTAGAACAAATATTATAAAGCCAAATTTTGCTCCGCATTAGACCTTAAAAATAATTTTGCTTTATTATGAGGATGACCTTTGCTTTATTTATATTAGGATGTCCTGCTTTATCTTTGCCTGCACTTAACTTTTAATTTTTTGAATTTTATGTGTGTTATTTATTGTCTGCGCATATTTTATATATATTCTTATTTATAGATTATCATCGGATATTTAATTTTTAAACAACTGTAATTATTTTATTGGAAAGTTTCACCCCCTGTTTTTGTATGAAAAGATTTGTCAAAATATTAAGTTTAAATTAATTAGAAACTATTCACATGAGTTAGGATTAAAAACATTAACTTCATACTTATCAAAAAGATCTCTAACTTTTCTTTCCACATTGAGTGTTATTTTTTTCTTAAGATTTTTTTTATTTATTTGACAGAAAGAGAGAGCACAAACAGGGGAGCAGCAGGGAGAGAAAGATGAGGTCTCCCACAGAGACAGGGAGCCCCTGATCCAGGACACAGAATCATTGCCACACAGACGTCAGTTACATACTCAACCAATTGAAGCACCCAGGTGCCCTGAGGTATGTTATTTTTTCTACTCTTTTTTTTATTCTTTCAGCTATATGTACTTTATAAATGGCATATTAATTATATCCTTCAAAAAATTTTTGTTTTTTTGTTTTCTTGGTCATTTGAGTTTTTGCTTTTAGACACAATCAAAAGAAATTCTATCAGCATTATAAAGACTTGTAAACACTCTTTTTTTTGTAACACTTCTTAATGCAGCAATTGAAAGCAAAAAATCTCAAATTTACTTGGTTATATTAACTATAGGAATAAATTGACAGTTATTACAAATGTTGAAATCAAATGCACAGCAACATAAATAAAGGACCTATAACAAAGTCTCAGATACAATTGAGTCAATTATTGCAAGCTTGTTTATGTCTAGAAAAGAATTATATAAGGCCTCATCATTATAGGATAAAAAATAAAAAAAAAGATCTAATCTCAATGGTGAATAAAATAATTTGCTAACATCAACCATAAAATTCACATTTTTTAAAAGAGAACCTCAATAACTAGTAATATAAAATTATTTTCGTACTCTGAAAATGGCATCTAAAAATAAAATAAATAATTAAAGATGACACAAATAGCACACTTTAAATATTTCCTCTACCCCTAAGATTGAAAAATAAATAAGTAATAAAATAATAAATACATAAATAAATAAATAAATAAAATAAGTAAATATATAAATAAATAAATATTTCCTCTACCCCTAAGATTGGATGCATGCATACAGGAAGTTTTATCTCAGTACTTCGCTTAACAAGTATAATAGAGATTCAAAGACAATATAGAACATGAAAAAGAAAAAATAGATTGAAAATAGAAGAAAATAAAAAATGGTCCTTTTTCACAAACATCACAATTTCTTTTTTTTTTTTTTTACAACACAATTTCTTATGTAGATATTTTAAATAAATTAAATGACTAATAAGAAATAAATGACTAATAAGGAAATTTTAGCAAAGATTGCAAGATTCAATTAATGTAAAATGTCAATGGATTTTTTATCTCCTACCAAAAAAAGTCTGCTGAATGTGAAATTAAGAAAGCACATCTTATTCACAATGACATAAAAAATAATAAAAATATATTAAGAACATTTTCAACAAAAAAGTATAAGACCAGGTACACCGAAAACTACAAACACTCCTTGAGGGAAATTAGGTATCTCTAAGTGAATGAGATTAATCAAGCCTCATTGATTAAGAATGAATTTGATAGTAAGGCATTTTTTCAAACCAATCTGGCAAAATCAGTGAAATTCCTATTGAAATCCTTATTTGTAAATTAGCAAGCTGACGATAACCATTTATTTAGAAAAGCAAAGGAAGCGTACGCAGTATTTTAAAATAAGTACAAAACTGAAGACTACTGAATTCAAAACTTACACGAAAACTAAATTAAAATCGTACAAATAAGTATAATAGTCTTCATAAAGATAAACATATAAATCAATGGAAAATAATAGAAAAAGTCCAAAATACACCAGCATTTTTGTCAGCTGATTAATGGGTAAAAAGTGCCAGAAGATTCAATGAAAAGAAGTCAGCTTCTCAACAAACCAATGAGGAAACAACTGGGGTGTCCCAAAACATACATACATTTAGTATAAACTGAATGAACTTAGATCCTAACCTCACCCATGCACGAAAACAAAAACAAAAGCAAACAAAAAAATCTAAAAATGAGCAAACAGACCTATACCTATATACAATAACTAAAATTATCAAACTAATAGAGAAAATGCAGGAAAATTTTGCGTGGTCATAAATAGCAAAGGTTACTTATACATGACATCAGAATTATAATTCACAGAGACAACAATAAAAGTGCAACTTTAGGATCCCTGGTGGCGGCAGCGGGGGGGGGGGGGTTCGGCGCGTGCCTTTGGCACCAGGGCGCGATCACTGGAGACCCGGGATCGAAAATCCCACATCTGGCCCCCGTGCATGAGCCTGCTTCTTCTCCCTCTGCTGGTCTCTGCTCTCTCTCGTCTCTCTCTCTCTGTGACTATCATAAATAAAATAATAATAATAATAAATTAAAAAAAAAATTATAAAAAAATAAAAATAATAATAAAAAAAATAAAAGTGCAACTCTATCATAATAAAAAGTGCTTCTCTGGGGCACCCAGCAGCGTATGAGGCACCTCCTTATATATTATTCCATTTTGCTGAGAACTAAAAAAAAAAGGATATTTTCATATACTTATTGTCCATTGGAATTTTTTTTTTTTTTTTAATAATGTTTCTCCCTCCTTGTAGGAACTGCTTGACTGGAGCAAGCAGTCAAGGACTATTAGCTGATTGAACATGTCACATTTTAAGCAAAGTATTTAGGGAATAAGTTTTTCTCTCTTTTCTTTTACTCGTAGGTGTTGAACTCCGTCTGTTATTCTTCACTATAATTTCATCTGATGCTGTCAAAAAAGTTTTTTTAATAGTTTGCCAAGTTTTTCTAAATCTCTCTAGTAGGAATCTATTAGTCTAATTTACAAAACCTCCCTTAAATAGAAACAGAACATACATTCACTTTCACAACAATGTCAAGTATTTTTGTTATTTCTAAAATCAATTATCTAGACTAAAAATTTCACATTACCAACTTACATGATGTTTGTGTTGGAAAAAGTTTTTTTCATTTCCAAGTTTTATAATTTGGGGTCCAGGCCACCCCCATTTTATTCATAAAATGAAATAAAATATTTTCATCATTTTAAAGTTTATAATCCGTGTAATTCTTTAACGAAGAAAAGAATTAAATGAAATTTTATTTTTTAAAGATTCATGAATGATCTATTATTAGAGGCCACGCAAGTGGGGAAGAGACAAAGGGAGAGGTGAAGGCAGACTCCTCACTGAGCAAGGATCCAGGACGCCTGAGATCATGACCTGAGCAAAGGTACACTTATCATCTGAGCCACCCAGTACCCTAATAAAAATGAAATTTTAATTTAGTAAGATGCAATTTCTGATAAGTATCAAGTCTAAACAAGTATTGATATTAATTTTATACCGCATGGCATAGAAGTGGCCATACTGTATTATAATCATAGAATGTTAACTGAACAAAAATGGGATAGATTAACAAGAGTGATCATATACATTCTTCACAACGAAAACCTCCTGAATAACTATCCGCTATTTTTACCTTTCAAAAAGAACCAAATGTCATTTTTAAAATGATGTCGGTTGCCTAAAAGCCATTTTTAATGCAAGGAAACTAGAAGGGAGTTTTACAGAATCTGGATTAATCCTTTTTTTATAAGATAAAATTTAGAGACTTTTATTTATTATAATTCTTATTATTATTATTATTATTATTTTTAATGACAGATATGTTTCACACATGATTTTTTTTATTTTTTATTCATGAATACAGAGAGAAGAGGAGGAGGCAGAGACACAGGGCATTGGGAGAACAGGCTCCAATGCTGGAACCCATCGGTGGGACCTCTATCACCAGACTCCTGACCAATGGCGGCGCTAAACCGAAGGGGGGGGGGGGAGAGCTACCAGGCATCCCCTATAAAGAATTTTTAAAAATCACATCAGTGAATGAAAAATAGCCTAATTGATTGAATGATAGCCTAATTAACGTTCTACTCTTGTTACAGCAGTTTCACAATTGATTAGGCACTGTTTAAGGAGTTACTTGAGTTAAATTACTTGCTTTTTGTCCTTTCTTTTATAATTTAATTTCATAAGAAACTATTCTCTAATAATTAATACCATGTTAAATCATTCTAGATGGAAGATAATCTTCCCATCATTTGAAAGCTAGTTGGTACTTTAACTTTAGCTTTGACTGCATAATTTAAAAGGTTATAAGAGCTAGTACAGGGATCCCTGGGTGACGCAGTGGTTTAGCGCCTGCATTGACCGGGTGCAATCTGAGACCCAGGATCGAATCCCACGTCGGCTCCCGGGTAATGGAGCCTGCTTCTTCCCTCTGCCTAGTCTCGGCTCTCTCTCTCTCATCTCTCTCTGTGACTATCATAAATAAATAAAAAAAATTTAAAAAAAAGAAATGAAAAAAAGAGCTAGTATACACAGAACATATTATTTTAGAATAATGTTTTTAAACCCATTTTCTCTTTAGCACAGACTATTTTTATAAATTTTGTCCATTTGTTACTAAATATTTCTTATAGTAC
>NC_054840.1:29869108-29880609 GCF_018345385.1 Vulpes lagopus | reverse complement strand
CCCCATCCCCCGCTCTATCTCTAAACGTATTCCTCCCCATACCTTACCCTTAAACCCTATAACCTATCAGTACATCACCTTATCCATTCCCTAACTCAGTTTCCTAATCCCATATCCGTTACCTTACTCCTAACTCTTGACCTTCCCCCATCTCTCACCCTATACAGGAACTCGAAAACATAAACCATGAATCACTAATCCATATAATTAATTTCACGCTAACACATATTGCTCCCCCTAAACCCTAACCCTATCTCAATTTTCCTCCATTCACTTACCTTTGTCGTCTGAGTTGCTGCTGACTGAGGTGAATGTGACTCCAGACAGCGGCCTCCAGGCGTCCTCCAGCAGGTCCTGAGGAAGCCGGACTCCTGTCATTGGCAGACGGGCCCCATTGTCTTCCTGAGTCATAGACAGCAGGTTCTGAGGACGAGGGGGGTCCTGTCCTGTGGACTATCCTCACACCTCCAGAAGCACCTCCCTGCGGGTAATGAGGAGGCCAGGTTCGTCACCGTGGACGCGGCCCCACAATGGGGACTGAAGCTACGCCGGTCTGGAAGGCCCGGGCTCCTATCAGTGTTGACCGGCCCCAACGAACATCCTGATAAAAACTAACCGTGGGTCCCTGAGGAAGGCCGGGGGGGCTCCTGTCAGCATGGACGTGACCCTACATCTTCCCGAAAAATCACGCGGGTCCTGAGGAGGCTTGGGGCTCCTGTCAGCGAGGAAGGGCCCCACATCTTCCTGAAAGTCTCACCGTGGGTCCTGAGGAGACCAGGCTTCATGTCAGCGAGGACACGGCTCCACATGGTCCTGAAGCCTACCTGAGGGTCCGAGGGAGGCCGGGGGCTCCTAGTCTGCATGGTCGCGGCACCATCCTCTCAGGCAGCCAGAGCACACGACTGGGCTCCTGTTACTGCTGGCGGCGGAGGAGGCCTAAAGTGTTCACAGGCCCCTGACTTGGGCCTGGGCTCAGGCGCTGAAGGAGGCGGGGAGGGAGGCGGAGTCCCCATCGCCAGGGCAGGGACCTGCCTCCTTCCAGGGCTCCCGGCTGAGACCTATTGAAGAAACCCAACCCCACCCCCCAAACCCCCGGGGGATAAAATTTAGGACACGCCTCTAACCAGTAGGCAGCACATCCAGGCGCCTTCCCGGAATTTAAGCTCAACGAAAATACATTCTGTGGTTTTCCGAGATAAGAAAACCATCCCCCCCCACGCCCTGACGGAAAGTCCCTGAACATGTTTCATGTTGACCTTCAAAGAATTCAATCCTTGTTTACCCGAAATGCTATGCTATCCGCGTTTGCCTTTAAAGGATTGCCTGTAATGCCAATATGGGCTCTTCCTCTTTGAGGCCAACGGCCCCGTTTGCGCAAACGTTCAATAAAACCCTCTTGCTAGGGATCCCTGGGTGGCGCAGCGGTTTAAGTGCCTGCCTTTAGCCAGGCATGATCTTGGAGACCCAGGATCGAGTCTCACATCGCGGGCTCCAGTGCATGGAGCCTGCTTCTCCCTCTGCTATGTCTTTGCTCTCTCTCTCTCTCTCTCTCTTTCTGTGACAGTATAAAAAAATAACCCTCTTGCTAGTTGCATCTGCCTGTTTTTTTTCTGGGGTTACTGAGGTCTCTGGGGCCTCTACCGGACACTTTGGCCCCCGTGAGACTAGGGTTCCATTACTATGAAGCCTTCCCCCCCCTCGGAAAACGGTCCGTGCTGAAATGGAGCACAACACAGGCTTCCCAGAAAATACTTAGGACAAGGAATGGAGCCACAGGATTGCGAACTGAAATGTGGACAGTCTTGTATCGTGTCGCCAAGATCACTCAACCCTTTCCACTGTGGGCGGCGGACTGCGGGCTGGTGCAGCTGCCCTGGAAACAGTGCCAAGGCTCCTGAGGAACTTACCGATAGAGCTGCCCTTGCGACCGGCAGGTGCATGGCCTGGAGCTCCTCTGAAGTTACAGATGCAATTGAAAGGCCAGCGGGACACCTGCGCCCCGATGTCCACAGCAGCCGGGTCCACAGTAGCCACACTGTGGAGGAGCCCTCGGTGGCTTTCAGACAGATGATGGATAGAGTGGGAGATAGGTGATGGTTCTAGAGAGAGGAATGGTACTGCTATCAAAGAGAAGGAATCTTGCCATTTGCAATGACGCGGATACAACGTAGAGGGATCCTGTCAGTGAAATAAGTCAGTCGGGAAAAGGACAATGACCCTATGGTGTCATTCATAGGTGGAATTAAAGAAGCAAGCGATGAAATCTGTGAAGGGAAGGAAAAACGGAATAAGATGAAAACAGATGCTAGGAAATACAGATCTGAATCATTGGAAACAATCTGAGGGTCGCTGGAGGGGAGCGGGGGAGGGTTATGGGGGGATGGGACGAAGGACGGTAGGTGATGTCACGGCATGTGTTCTCTCCAACTGGTGAAACCCTGAATTCTACATCTGAAAGAATAATAACCTATACATTATTTAATTGGGTTTAAATTAAATGTTAAACAAAATCAGTTGTATCAGAGCACATTTTTCTTTGGACTCCTGTTCTTGCTCCTCAGCTTATGCTGGAACCAACCCCCTTTTTGGTTTTTTTGGGGGGGGGTTTTTTCTTTTTAAAGTTGGCGCCACGCCTCGTGCCTGGCCAGCCAGGGCTAGAACTCACGACCCCGAGATCTGACCTGAGGTGAGGTTCAGGAGTCGGATGCTTAACTGACAGAGCCAGCAGGGAGCCGAGATAATCCACACTGCTTATCTGTGTCTCCCCTGTGGACTCTTCGAAATAGAAAAGTGCTGCGCCCCACTCTGTCCTGCTTTTCCAATACATGATTTGCTGTCCGGGGGTCATTTGTGGGGCTGTAAGGATGTTAGGGGTTTATTTTTTTTTTCCTACTTCTAGGATTCTACCACCTTGTTATTGATAGGAATGACATGAAACGAGGGTGGCATCAGGAACTTGTGGACATTTTTCACAAGAGGGGCTTTCCACCACACGAACCAGGACGCCCCTCCCAGAGCCTGGTATGGCCTCAGTGCACAAGTATTGTGCTCTTCGTTAAGTATCATTATTTAGTCTCTGTGATGTCCTGAGAAGGAGGGTCACGTCCTTCCATTTCGTTCCTGAGTGCTCATTGTCAGGACGAAGCAAGGCTACTGAGCTCTCGTATGGTTCAGGTGGTGTCCCATGAATTTACTGAATTCAATCATTAGGTTCTAACAGGTTTTGGTGGGGGCTCTCGGGTTTACCTGTTTCTAGACGCGTCTTCAACAAATAGGGACAGTGTGACGTCACCCTTTCCAGGAGTGGAACCTTTGCTGGTTCCTGTCTGTTGACTACATTAGGGACTTCTGCACAGTCGAGGGGGACCTCCTTGGCTTCTTCCTGCTCGGAGGGGAGGTCGATTTAGGTTTTACACTGAAGAGGATGTCAGCTGCGGGCATTCTAGTGGAACTTTATTCTGTTGATAGACATTTCCTCAAAAAACCCACTAGGCCTTTTGAAGTTGTACTTTGTCAAATGCTTTTTCTGCAACTTTTGAGAGGATCGTATGCTTTTTGTCTTTCTTCATTTTTCTTTTTTTAAAGTTTTTATTTTATATAATCCTTGAGAGACTACAGAAGAGAGCGGCAGAGAGAGAAAGGCAGAGGAAATGGCGAGGGAGAAGGCGGCTCGTTGTAGGAGAAACTCGCACGTGGGACTCGATCCCGGGACTCCAGGATCACGCCCTGGGCTGAAGGCAGGCCTTAAACCGCTGAACCCCGGGGTGCCCCCCCCCATGTCTTTCTTGGTTAATGTGATGGATCCTGCTGACTGATGGGACAGAGGGGCGGTGGGTAGGACATGGGCAATGTAGATGAACGATAGGAACAGCTTTTAAGCGTTCTGGATCATAAATAAAATAATGTCACAGAAAATTTAGGAAGTACAGCCTAGGAATGGAGTAGTACTGTTGTGACAACTTTGTACGGGGACAGAACGGTGTCGCCGCTTCTCGTGGGGGGAGCTGAATAAGGCAAGAATTGTCAAGTGACTAGATTGTAGCCCTGATAACTACTGGTCACGTTGTGTGTTGACTGTACTTCAATATAATATCAAGGAAAAGGGGTTCTGGTAGGACTCCCGGTGGGGCCGGTTTGAAGGCATTTACATGTCGTTACACACACGAAGGCACCTCTGCAGAGGGGATAAAATGCTCACGTGTGCTTCATGTAATTTTTAGAGATTTACTGAGAAAGGGTTGCAGTAGGAGGGGACATGAGGGAGTGGGGGAACCGGAGCGGATCCTACCCAAACTGAGCCTGTAGCCCACGCAAGGCTCCACGCCACAACCTCAGATCCTGACCTGAGCAAACTAAGAGTCGACGTGGAACGACTGAAACCACGACAAGTGCCCTCGAATTGTTAAGTGCAAACCCCATGCTGTGAACTCTGGGGGTCGGAGGACATCGTGACCCCCAGTTACCTAGATGGTGGGAGGACTACAGGGCATGGATGGAGGAACTGAGGATGAGGGAGGGTGCCTGCATCCCCTCCCCAGCCTGGCGTGCGGGGGACAGACCCTCCCCCGGGACCCTCCGCCTTCGGGTGAAGGGCTAAGTGATCGATTGTACCCCCGCTCTGCCCACAGTCATGATGCGGGACCCCCACTGTGGGCGGTACTGTGACCCCTGGTTCCACTGCTGCTTGGCGCTCACTGTGCGTCTGCAGAGCTCGGAAGCACTCGTGCTCTGGATCTGGCGCACAGTCGACCTGACTCTCCTGCTCTTCCCCAAGTTAGATCAGTACTCCCACTCTCCTCTGTACCCCCACTCGCCCACAGTTACCCAACTCTCCCCAGTCCCAACTCTCCCACTCTCCCAGTAACCCGGTGCATAAAGAGGTGGCGCGCACACAGCGGCAGGTCACAGGTGAGTGGCCGGCTGATGCTGCTCCCTGGGGGCCACTCTGGGGCCTGTGGGTCTGGGTGGGGGCACTGGCTCTCCGGGCTGGGGTCCAAAAACACCTGACCCAATGAGATGACCGTGAGCAGCTTCCGGCAGCCCTTCACAGCCCCTTGGGGTGAGGGCGGCACCCCTAAGGCCCTGTCCAGGAAGGAGGTGCAGTCGAGAACGGCAGCATCCCCGGAACCCCCGCTCCCATGTAAGCCTGTGCTTATGCAGGGTGACCCAATCCATGAACCTCTCAGCTCGTCCTAGATGCATTGGACCCACGACAGGGGATGGACACCCCCCCCCGCCACACCAATTGTGGTGCTGGGGAGGACAGTCAGGGCCTGCTGGGTCCCCATTGCCAGTGAGCAGGTTTTGCTCTTCAGGCACTGGAATGCGGGAGGAGTCCTGGTGCTTCCACCAGAGCCCCCCTCAGGATATTCACGCATCCTTGCCCTCAGGGTGGGGAGTGTGGTCGCACTCTCTTGCTTCTTCCTGGCATCAGGTTTTTAATTTGATGAAGTCACTCATTGCTTTCTCCCTCGGTCGTTGTGTTTGTGGGAATATTCAGAGAAACCTTCTATCTCTCCTGGGGCTGGGTGACATCACCCCGAGCATCAGAGCATCAATCTGCATCGCCAGAGCCTCCTGGGTCCTCCGCCGTGTGTCCTGTACCGGGGTGGGAGCGCTCTGTGATCCCAGCGGTGATGGCGTGTCTTGGATCAGTGGCTGGGGAAGGTTGGACTGCAGGTAGGCGAGCAAAAGAACAGGCAGTGAGGGGCCCATGTGTGATGTTTCAGGCCCTGCCTGTGCCCCTCAGGGCTATGGGGTTGTCTCTGACCCGGTCAGCGGATGGGGACTGCCACGGGGAGCACCCGGATGCTATGTATGACACGGAAGGTATTCATGCGCCGTCATTTTGGATGTGTTTGGATGCAGCACCGTTGCAGGAGGACTCAGAGAACCTACTGGCTTAAAGGGGCTCTATATCGTGCCCCCAGTACCATCAGGTGAGGCCCAGAAGGGACCTTAGACAATCACACTCACGATAGGGGAGACCATTACCGATCAGAGCCAAGGATGAGTCAGGGTCAGCCAGACATGGGACCCATAGTCACCAGGAACAAGTGAGACCCTGGGGATGTCTGGTGTCAGTAGCAAATAAGGGTCCATTCTGGATCCTAGTCATTGGTAGCTGAGGAGCCAGTCAACAGGTTTAAACGGGGTGAGGCCCAGGTGGGGACCACAGTCACCAGGTCCAGGTGAAGCAAGGTGGGGGGACTACAGTCGCCCAGGTCCACATGAGGCGGGATGGGGACCAGAGTCACTAGGCCCGGTGAGGCCCAGGGTTGGAGACTAGAGTCACCAGGTCTGGCTGAGGCCCAGGTGGGAAAATACCACAGTCACCAGGTCCAAGTGAGGCCCAGTGGGAAAACCGCCATTGATAGAAATGCGAACTCTTCTCACTGTAGCCATTCCCAGCTGTTCTCTCTTTAAATCTCAGGCCGAATTCATAGGCTTTAGGATGATTTTGAAAAGTTAGCTAGGCGTCCATTTGGTGGGGACAGGTGACTTGGGGACCATACTCTTCGGCTGTTCTTGCCCTCTGACAGGGACATATTTTTAGCAGTGTACAGTTAAAGGCTGTTATTAAAGTTGGTATTAATTTGTGCAAACAAAATTTCTGCAGGCTTCAAAGCAACTGTGAATCACACATATCCACACTGCTAGTAAATATTTTGTTAACCTGAGTTTCTAGATGATTATCATTATCTAACATGTGAAGCGGTTTCTTTCTCATAAAACTAATTACCAAAAGGAAGTAGGGCAATGAGGACAAGAGAAATAGCCAAACACATGAGAAAAAAGAACTGACAAAAAAACGCTAGCATTTTTCTCGGGATGAGTGAAACTCCTGATAGTGTAAGCTTTTTTCACCCTGCCTGAGATAAACCAATTCCCTGACTCAGTATGTTCAGGAGAGGAACTGGGTTTCTGATCTGTAAATCGTGACTGCCTCTGGCACTTGGTTCCCATAGCTGTGGATGTGGCCTCAGACAAGCTCGGTGGTTTCCAGGCTTGCACCTGGATGGCTATGACATGCACCTTAGGGCAGTTGGGATCAATACCCTACGCTTTAATTGATAAGTCCACCAACTCGCATAAAACTTTGCTAGAAAGAAGTCTATTGTGTGTTTAAGATGAATTGAAAATGGGCAGCTGGGTGCGCTCAGCCGTTTAGCACTGCCTTCTTACCAGGGCGTGATCCAGGAGAACCAGGGGATGGAGTTCCACTTATTCGGGCTCCCTGCATGGAGCCTGCCTCTCCCTCTGCCTGTGTCTCTGTCTCTCTGCCTCTCTCTCTATCGCTCTCTCTCTCTCTCCCTCTCATGAATAATATATAAAAATTGATTTTTAACAAGTATATTGCAGGGCAGCGCGGTGGCCCAGCGATTTAACGCTGCCTTAAGCCAGTTGTGGGATGCTGGAGATGCAGGAGGGTGTCCCACATAGGCTCCCTGGCATGGAGCCTGCTTCACCCTCTGTCTCTGTCTATGCCTCTCTCTCCCTCTGTTCTCGCTCTCTCAAATAAATAAATAAATTAATATATATAAATAAACAAATAAATAATAATGTATGTTGCATCTATATTGTATTTGCTTTATTAATAAGTGTGTTGTTTTTACATTTTATTGGTGACTGGACCTAGCAAGTCTTAATCAACAGCCATACTTCTAGTCCTGGCGACAGTGTTGTGGGACAGGCGGTATTATTTCCTGTTTATAGATGAAATTGATGCCTCGAGCACATGCGTTCCTTCCCTTTCTGTTTTATGTTTAGAATATGCAAGCTATAAGTGAGGTAGTGTTAAATTGCAAGAAACCCACTTCCGGGATCATCACCTCTACTGTCCTCACATGATTTAATTATTTTCTCAATTCTGAACTCATGATCTATCTTACTACTCCTTTTCAAATAACTAGGATACGTTTTCAGATGTTCAGAGAACCAGTTCCCTAAGTTGAATCAGTGACCTGAAAACAGACCCAGCATACAGAGATTGCTCCTCTTTATTCCAACACCATCCGCTTGCCAAAAGAAGTCATTGGCCTTATATATGGCAGGTACAGAGGACAGGCTCCGTCCCCAGGGTTTCGATCTATGTCCCAGAGGACTACCTGTAGTCCTTAATGCTGATTCTGAGGGCAAACAAGAAAGTCCACAGTTCTCTTCATACTTCCAGCGGACCCTTGGGTTCTCTCCACAGAGTTGAACTGTTACGAGTCATTGATCGTGTAGGTCAGTCACAGAGCTTGCATTTGCCATCCAAAACAAAAGGAGGGAAAAAAAGGAGTTCTCGAAGAAATGGGGTCTCACAAATCGTGCGGAGGGTTAATTGAAACAAATGTGACAATTGGTTCTTAGTGCACCTTTTGTCAGAGCCACATCTCTCCGTTCTTGTACTGAGGGACAGGAGGAGTCTAGGGTAGGAGAAATAGGTAGGGGGCTACAGATTCCAGGCTCACAAGATCCTAAGGATGCTGAGAATCTGAAACCAGTAATAAGAACAAACGAGACCACCCCTGTCCCAGGTAGGGTAGAGAGGGCTTTTTTAGGACAGTTTTCTCTGTTGCCCAACAAAGAATAACCAGACTCTTAAAAAGAAGTAAACGTTAAGAAGATGTTATCACTAGTCCTTATCCAAACCAGACATCCCAGAATGAGAAGGCCACAAGCTCCCTGGTCAGTTCTAAATGATAAATGGTTGTGGAGGCCCATGTGGGCCAATCCAGCCTGGGCCCCTCCCACTCTGAGAGCTTTCTCGGTATCTTGCTTACATAAACCCCTGTCGCTTTACTTACTCTTCTTTGATCCACCAGA
Source organism: Vulpes lagopus (assembly GCF_018345385.1). Lineage (NCBI taxonomy): Eukaryota > Metazoa > Chordata > Mammalia > Carnivora > Canidae > Vulpes > Vulpes lagopus. Next base: position 29,871,798 of record NC_054840.1, on the reverse strand, counting down.
TTCATTCTTCGACTCTGTGAGACAAGAACCTGACTTTCTCACTTTCATTCGCTGCTTGCACTTCTCTTACCCAAGCTCCCTGGGAAATTACTTCATTGCTAATCCCATCTCACTCTCCTCCTGCCGCATATCCTTTGGATTCTTCACCACCCAAGGCCAATGAACCAAGAGATGCATTGGGGTAGGGGAGGGGAAAGGGGGAGGGGGGGGGGGGGGGGGGGAAAGGGGGGAGGGGAAGGGAGAGAAGACCACGTGATATGGGGAACTAAGGCAAAGACAAATAGCTTAAAATTACATCTGCTTTTTTTAAAAAAAAAAGATTTTGTTTATTACTCATGAGAGCCACACACAACAGAGAGGGAGAGAGAGAAGAGAGGAGAAAGAAAGAAAGAAAGAAACAGGGCAAGAGACAGAGACAAAGGGAGAAGCAGGCTCCCTCGGGGTAGCCCAATTGGGGACCCCATCCTAAGAACCCCGATCATGCCCTAGCCAAAGGCAGATGCTCAACCACTGAGCCACGCAGGTATCCTACCATTACATTTCCTAACAAACTTGCAGTCCATGAACAAATACTTTGAAACCCACAGAGTGGGACATTCCTTCAAAGAATTCACAGCTGCCTGAATGTTTAATGCTTAGCTAGAGGCCAAAAGCAACATTTGTTGCTGAGAGCCAGACCCCCAGGATCCTGTAAAACTTCACCTGTAAAATCCTTTTGGAAATTCTATTATCTCGAGATCCCCCCACCCCACCGGCAACTTAAGTTTATAACCAAACTTCCTCATGATCCTGATGAAGCTCTTCAGGCCCCGGGGTCCTGTCCCATACTTTTTAATAAAAAACACCTTTTTGCATGGAAAATGTCTCAATATTCTCTCTTGACCACTGGCGCCTGGCCCACAGTACATCACAGGTAACATCTCTGAGTTAATTGCATCGGCACATCAGGAAATGACAGAAGATTTTTGCCTATCTTCTTGCATGACAATTCCGCAGGGGGACATTCCTGTCTGTTCGATCTGGTTTCTCTCTTCCTGGGATATGCTAGCTAGCTAGCTAGGTAGATATATAGTGAATAGATCTACTGATAGATGATCCCAGGAAACATGAAGAGATGTTTAATAAAACAAACAATATAAACATAACACTATGTTTCCACTTAATATATTATTATCAATGTATACTGATAATATAATAATTATCTATAAACAGAACTATAGATTTATATTAAATATGCAAAATAAATATTTCTATATCTAAATCTCTATACGTCCATATATAGATCTCCCTATAGAGATAGAGACAATGTTAGAAATATGATTTGTGCAGAAAGAGAGAGAACTAGATATAGACCTATAAAGATGCAAGGATCTGCTTCAAATTCTATCCAACGGCCTCTCCTCCAACAGCACAGGCAAACGCACACACACACATACTCAAGAGCCTTCTGGTATGTGGCCATGACAGAAATCACACGCCCTTGAGATGCCATTCTACTTCCAACTTAAAGGTGCCAGCCTGTTTCTCCCAAAGAAGACCTACACAGAGGCAGCAAGCAAGCACATGACAACTGCTCCCAGTACGTCACTATTCATCAGGGAGATATAAATCAAACCCACAATGCGATACCACCTCACACCATTGGAGAATGGGGGAAATTAAACAAGACGGGAAAGACCAATGTGGAGAGGGATGTGTAGAAAGGAACAACTCTTGCATTGTTGGAGGGAATGTGAACTGGAGCAGCACTCTTGGAAAAATACAGGGGTGGGGAGGGGCCTCAAAAAGCTGGAATGGTGAGCTATACTAACAACCCACCAATTGTCACTGCTGTTATTTACGCCCAAAGACACAGATGTAAGTGGCAATGACCGACACTTGCACCCCAAATGTTCTCTAACGGCTATGTTATTAGCCAAACTGTGGGAAGAGCCTTGATTGTCCTGCAACAGATGAATGGATAAAGAAGATGTGATCCTGGGATCCCTGGGTTGCGCAGCGGTTTGGCGCCTGCCTTTGGCCCAGGGCGCGATCCTGGAGCCCGGGAGCGAATCCCACATCGGCTCCCGGTGCATGAGCCTGCCTCTCCCTCTGCCTATATCTCTGCCTCTCTCTCTGTGTGTGTGTGTGACAATCAAAATAAAATTATTTTAAAATTATAAAAAAATTTAAAAAAAGAAGATGTGGTCTATATATATAAAGTATTATTATTTAGCCATCTGCAAGGATGAATACCTACCATTTCATGGACATGGAACTGAGGGTATTATACCTGAATAAATAATCCACTGGAGAAAGAATTATACATACGGTTTCACTCTTATTCGAATTAAGAAACAGTGAAAGATCATAAGGGGGGAGGAACTGAGTGGAGAAAATTGAGAGAGCAGTGTTTCCCCAAAGATTGCAATCCGAAAAGCACCACTCCCCCACCCACCAACGGGGGGGGCCCTGTGGAATTTTGTCACCCCCGAGAGCTGACACCGATGCAAAACACACGGGTTTATTTACAAGCTTCGAGGCTTGGGTCCAAGTTGTACCCACACAGCGGAGCAGGGACTTGACCCCGAGACTAAGAGGCTAGCAGCTTTATAGGGCCAGTGTCCCATGGATACGCAGAAAGTTGCACAGTCATGTCGTCCACACACAATGGCCGATTGAATTCATCTTACCCTATATATCCATTTGAG
>NC_054840.1:29862087-29869008 GCF_018345385.1 Vulpes lagopus | reverse complement strand
CTTATTTTATTTAATCCAAACGCTTAAACTGTTACTATCGTTCATCTACATTCCCATTTCCTGCCCAGGCCCCTCGTCCATCCGTCACAGATCCATCACATTAACCGAGAAAGGACATGGGGCAGTCCCCGGGGTGTTCAGCGGTTTTAACCCTCCTGCCTTCAGTCCCCAGGGCGTGATCCTGGAGTCCTCGGGAACGAGTCCCAACGTCGAGTTTCCCTACTACGGTGCCGCCTTCTCCCTCTCGCCATGTCCTCTGCCATTCACTCTCTGCCGCTCATCTCTGTATGTCACTCAGGATATATAAATAAAATCTTTAAAAAAGAAAAACGAGAGACAGGGACAAAAAGCATACATACGATCCTCTCAAGAGTTGCAGAAAAAGCATTTGACTAACTAACAACTTCAAAAGCCCTAGTGGGTTTTGAGAAATGTCTATCATCATAATAAAGTTCCTCTAGGAAGGCCCGCACATGACATCACAAGGTGAAACCTGAAAGGGTGAAAGGTTAAGAAAACCAGAAAATCGCTCCCCTAAGAGCAGGAACAAGCCAAGGAGGTCCCTCTCATGCTGGAAGTCCTAATGTTAGTCAACAGACAGGAAACAGCAAAGGTTTCCACTCCAAGGGGACGTTCACACTGTCCCCTAATTGTTTGAAGACCGGTGGCAGGAAACAGGAAACCCGAGAGCCCCCACGAAAACCTGTTAGAACTATGATTGAATTCAGTAAATTCATGGACACCAACGAACTCACAGAGCTCAGTACCATGCTGCTCCTGAAAATGGAGCACTCAGGAATGAAATGAAGGACGTGACTCCTTATCAGGACATCACAGAGACTAAATAAAGAACCTGAATGAAAGGAGCACAAGAACTTTGTGCACTGAGCCATACCAGGCTCTGGGAGTCCGCCTTGTTTTCGTGGGTGGAAGCCTCCTCTTGTGAAAAATGTCCACAGTTCCTGAAGCCCTCGGTTTCAATGTCATTCCCTCAAAATCATGGTGGTAGATCCTAGAAGTAGGAAAAAAAAAAAAAACACCCTAAACAACCGTCAGCCCCCACAATGACCCCGACAGCAAATCCATTAATGGAAAAGCAGGACAAGTGGGCCAGCAACTTTTCTCTTTCAACGATGTCACAGAGACACAGGATAAAGCAGTGTGGTTCCTCGGCCCTGCAGGCTCTGTCAGTTAAGCATCGACTTCCTGACCTCACCCAGGTCCTGAATCTCGGGGTCCGTGAGTTCTAGCCTGGGCTGGGCCAGCACGAGGTGTGGGCGCCTACTTAGACCCACAGGGGTGGTTCCAGCATAATGCTGAAGGAGCAGAAACAGGGAGTCCAGAAGAATATGTGGCTCAGATACAACTGATTTTGTTAACGTAATTTAAACCCAATTAATTAATGTATAGTGTATTATAAACTTTCAGAGGTAGAATTCAGGATTCACCAGTTGGAGAGAACAGCAGTGCTCGTGACATCACCTGCCATCCTTCGTGCCCATCCCCCGTTATCCCCTCCCCCGCTCCCCATCTTCCAGTGACCCTCAGATTGTTTCCAATGATACAGATCTGTATTTCCTGCCATCTGTTTTCATCTTATTCGTTTTTCCTTCCTTCACAGATGTTCATCTGCTTTGCTTCATTAATTCCACCTATGAATGACACCATAGGTCATTGTCTTTTCCACTGACTTTTTTCACTTAACAGGATCCCCTAGTTGTATCCGCTCATTGCAAAAGGCAAGATTCCTTCTCTTTGATAGCAGTACCATTACCTCTCTCAAATGCCCATCAACTATCCCCATCCTCTACCATCATCTGTCTGAAGGCACAGAGGCTCCTCCCACAGTGGTGGCTACTGTGGAACGCGGCTGCTGTGACATCGGGGCGCAGGTGTCCCGCCTGGCGTTTCATTGCATCTGTATCTTCAGAGTGTGCTCCAGGCCATGCACCTGCCGTCGCAGGGCAGCTCTATCGGTAAGTTTCCTGAGGAGCCTTGGCACAGTTTCCAGGCTGCTGCACCACCCCGTCTCCCCCTCCCACAGTGGAAGAGGGTTGAGTGAGTCTTGGCGGGACACTATAAAAGTCTGGTCCACATTTCATTTTCGCACCTGTGGTCTCAACAATTCCTTTTCCTTAAGTTAGTGCGGGGGGGAAGCCGGTGTGGTGCTCTCATTTCGACACGACGTTTCCGAAGCTCATAGTGTTGGACCCCTAAAAAGCTCACGGCCAAATATGTCTCGGTAGAGGGCCCCAGAGACTCATACCCCAGACAGGCAGATGCAACTACAAGAGGGTTTTTTTTTATGACATCACAGAAAGAGAGAGGAGAGAGAGAGAGAGAGAGGCAGAAGACATAGCAAGGAAAAGCAGGCTCCATGCACCGGGAGCCCAACGTTGGGACTAGACCTGGTCTCCAAGATCATGCCCTGGGCCAAAGGCAGGCACTAAATAAACCGCTGCGCCAGCCCAGGGATCCCTAGCAAGAGGGTTTAATTGAACGTTTGCGCAAACGGGCCCTCCGGCCTCAAAGTGGAAGAGCCCAGATTGGCAATTACAGTGCATCTTTTAAAGGCAAACCGAGGGATTAAGCATAGCATTCGGGTTAAGACACGATGATTTCTTTGAAGGTCAACATGACTGTTCAGGGGACTTCGAGACAGTGGCGTGGGGGGGGGGGTGGTTTTTCTTATCTTGGAAAAACCACAGAATGTTTTTCCTTGCTTAAATTCCCGGAAGGCGCCTGGTTGTCTGCCTCTGGGTTAGGCGTGGTCCTAAATTTTCCCTTGGGGGTGGGGGGGGTGGGGTTGGGTTTCTTCAGTTATAGTCTCGCTTGGAGCCTGGAAGGAGGGCAAGTCCTGCCCTGGGAGTGGGGACGCCACCTCCCTCACCGCCTCCTTCAGCCCTCAGCCCAGGCCCGAAAGTCAGTGGGCGTGTGTACTCCAGTAGGCCCTCTCCGCCAGCATAACAGGAGCCAGTCTGGTGCTCTGGCTGCCTGAGGAGGATGTGGGGCCCTGACCAGGCTGACAGGAGCCCCTGGCCTCCTCAGGACTCGCAGGTAGGCTTCCGACCATGTGGAGCCGTGTCCTCGCTGACAGAGACTGGTCTCCTCAGACCCACGGAGTTTTTCGGGATGAACGTGGGGCCGGGGTTCTACACTGACAGGAGCCCCAGCCTTCTCAGGACAGGCGGGTAGGCTTTCAGTCCCTATGTGGGGGCCGCGTCCACGGTGGACAGGAACCTGGCCCTCCTCAGAAACCCGCATGGAGGCATCCTGGTGATGTGAGGCCATATTCCACAGTGACCAGGACCCCCCTCGTCCTCAGACCTGCTGTCTATGACTCAGGAAGACCATGGGCCCACGTTCTGCCATTACCGGAGTCCGCTTCCTCAGACCTGCTGGAGGACCCTAGAGGCGCTGTTTCGGAGTCACACCACCTCAGCAGCAGGCTACTCAGAACGACAAGGTAAGTGAATGGGGACAATTGAGATAGGGTTAGGGTTTAGGGTGACAATAAGTGGTTAGGGTGAAATTAGATGATTTGGATTAGTATCAAGGTTTATGCCTTCGAGTTCCTGGTTAGGGTGAGAGATGGGGAAGGTCAAGAGTAGGAGTCAGGTACGATTTGGGATTAGAAACTGAGTTAGGGAATGGAAATAGGGTGAATGTTACAGAAACGTATAGGGTTTAGGTTTAGGATGGGGGATGAATACGTTTAAGATAGAGCAGGGGATGGGGTTTGAAAGTTTAGGGTTAGGGGTAAGGCAGGGGTTTGGGCTAGGTTTAGGACAATTAGGGATTAGGGTACGGGTTAGGGTAGGAAACAGGTTAGGTACAGTTAGGGGGATGGAGGTTAGGTTTAGGAATGGGTTAGGGATAGGGACGGGTAGGGTTAGGAATGGGTTAGGGTTAGAGGGTTAGGGTTAGGGTTAGTGTTTGGGTTAGGGAACGGGATAGGTTAGGGTTAGGGAACGGGATAGGGAACGTGTTCGGTTAGGAACAGTTAACGACCGGGTAAGGTTTAGGGTAGGTTTCGGGTTTATGGAACGGTTAGGGTTAGGTTATGGAACGGTTTAAGGATAGGGTTAGGGAACGGGTTAGGGTTAGGGGTTAGGGGAATTGGTTAGGGGTTAGGGTTAGGGGAACGTGTTAGAAACGGGTTAGGGTTAGGGAATGGGTTAGGGTTAGGGGTTAGGAACGGGTTAGGGTGAGGAATGGGTTTTTAGGGTTTGGGTTAGGGAATGGTTAGGGTTAGTGTTAGGGAACAAGGTTGGGGTTAGGAACGGGTTAGGGTTAGGGGTTAGGGTTAGGGAATGGTTAGGATTTAGGGAAACGGGTTAGGGTTAAGGGAAAACGAGTTAAGGGTTTTGGGAACGGTTAGGGTTAGGGAACAGGTTTTAGGGACCGGTTAGGGTTAGGGAACGGTTTTAAGGTTAGGGTTAGGGTTAGGGGTTAGGGGTTAGGTAATGGTTTAGGATAGGGGTTAGGGTTGAGGGTTATGGTTAGGGGTTAGGAACAGGTTAGGGTTTTAAGGGTTAGGGAACGGGTTTTAGCGTTAGGAACGGGTTAGGGAATGGGTTAGGAACGGGTTAGGGGTTAGGGTTAAGGTTTATGGTCAGGGTCAGGGTCAGGGTTTTAGGTTAGGGGTTAGGTTAGGGTTGTAGGGTTAGGTTAGGGGTTAGGTTAGGGTCAGGGTCAGGGCTCCAGGTTTTTTTTTTTTTTTTTTTGAAACAGTTCCCTTTACCCATGATCACTGAGTGATGCCTGGGCAGGGAGGCCGACCAAGAGTCTCGGGCGAGGGCTCTCCCACACGTCCTCCCTCCCCCCACGACACGTCGCCCATTTGCATCAATGGAACGAGGATTCCTCCCCATGCAAACCCCGGAGCCGGAGGGGAACTGGGAGCCGCAGTTCTGCCCCCCCGTCCCCGGGGACGGACATGGCCACAAGCGACGGGGGGGGCGTAGGCCCCGGGACACGAGACAACTGGGGAGGAAGAGGTCCACCAGCCATCTGACCCCAGGCACCGGCGACCTGAATGCGGTGGCGGACGGATGAGTGGCACTGGGGCGAGGCTTGTAGCAGCGAGTCCCCCCTCCGCCACCTTTCGGACGAAGAAGGAAAGACTTGGGCCCGCGACTGGGAGAAGAAAAGGGAGCAGGCACCTCCCTAGCATGTGGCCCGGGAAGGAAGCCTCCGCTCCCTTCCGCCGGAGGAAAGGGCACCCATCTCCCTCGAAACTGATCAATAAATTACAAAGTAGAGAAAAGGGAGGTGGAAGTTTCCTGGCGGGATTTTCTTCCTGCCCTCTTCATTCCCCCCCTCTCAGACCAGTTTAAGGAGGATCCTTAATAGGATGTTTTTATCCAATCATTTGTAGGTATTAAGAAAAAGATTGAATTCCCTTGAGGAAGAGGGAATTTGCCAGCCTTTGCCTTCAATTATTAACTGCAATAAAATCTATTCCTAGGTCTTCCGACTTCCCATCCATGCTGCAGGTTAGACGTGCCAGCCTCTGCATCCAATCATGGGGAGCTCATTCCTTAACCATCAATCAGTCATTCCTCCTCTCACTCCCTCCCTCCCTTTGTCACTCATTAACGCTAGTTTCTGGTAACTCTCTGAGAATAATGTGCATTGCCTCACAACCCTAAGTTTCTAATTTAAGTGGTTGGATCCATGCATGTTTTATGGTAATTTTTTTCTTTTACTAAAATACTTTTTGCAAAAAAAATATGGCTGTGGAAATTTCTCCATTGGTCATGGTCCTCCACGATATTTATTAATTTGGTTTGGTTTATATAATAAATTCAAATATATTGTTAATAGTTTGTAAAGTGAGATAAAGTAAAATAAGTAAAATACTAAGCTAAAATGGATTAAAATGCAATTCAGTCTACCTTTTTTTGCTTGAAGAAGAAGAGTTTTCCTGCAACAAACTCTGCAAAGAGGTTACAGGAAAATTCAAAGAACAAGAGAAAATGTGCTCTGTCAGGCTGTAGATTAATCAATGCGGATGTTTGCTCAAGCATGTCCAGAAATTTAAGACAGAACTATTAGATATTTGAATCTTGTAGAATGCATAGATATGAAGAAGGAGTTGAAAATCTAGGAGTATTTCTATAATATTTGGTAAGAAAAAATATTCATAAAGCAAAAATTTTGCTCCGCAATTAGACCTGTAAAAATAATTATGCTTTATTATGAGGATTTGCTTTTGTTTATTTATATTAGATGTACCTGCGTTATCTGTTGCCTGCACTTAACTTTATAATTTTTTGACATTTTTATGGGGTTTTTGGGTTTGGTTATTTATGTCTGGCATATTTTATATTTATCTTATTTGTAGATTCTCATCGGATATTTAATTTTAACCTTCGTAATTATTTTTAATAGGAAAAGTTTCAATTTTGTATAAAAGATTTGTGCAAAAATATCAATCGCTATAAAAGGGTATTTAGAACCTATTCCACATGAGTAGGATAAAACATTAACTTATACTTATCAAAAATGATCTATAACTTTTCTTTCAGCATTGACGTGTTATTTTTTTCTAAAAGATTTTATTTATTTATTTACAGAAAGAGAGAGCACACACAGGGGGAGCAGCAGGAGAGAAAGAAGCAGGCTCCCACGAGAGCAGGGATCCCCTGTTCCCGGAACCCAGAAACACGACCCACACAGAATCCATGATAGATACTCAACCAATTGAGCCACCCCCAGGTGCCCTTGGGTATGTTATTTTTTCTACTCTTTTTTTTATCTCTTTCAGCTATATTACTTTATAATTGGCAATATTACTTATAATCCTTCAAAAATTATTGTTTTATTTGTCTTCTGGACATTTGAGATTTTTGCTTTTAGACACAAATCCAAAAAAACTTCTATCAGCTATAATACCTGTAAACCTCTTTATTTGTA
>NC_054840.1:29854955-29861987 GCF_018345385.1 Vulpes lagopus | reverse complement strand
ATTAATCACGAAATAAAAAAACACATTCTATCTATTCACAAAGAAAAAGCTCCAGTCCATCTTTTATGTTTATTTGAAAAATTTGAACATTACAAGAAACTAAACTGAAATGTCTTAATATTCCACTTCTTAACATTTCCATGACAAACAGAAAAAAATCATGAGCCAAGAAAAGGGGGGGAGAGAAGCTTATATAAAAACTAAATAGGGATTCAGCATTAACAAGTGAACAGAGAAGGAATTAAAAACGCTTTAATTAAAAATCACGCGTGGATGATAAAGTGTGTAGAAACTGAAAATTTACAAACGATTTAACTGGAAATCGCTCTGTATGTTCAGAAACTACACAGATGGTTCAGGGTGTGTGTGTGAACAGCAGAAAGGGATTATGGATGAATCTGCATTGTTTCAAGCTGCTCCATGCCACCCGTCTTCTCGAGGAAAGCCTGACATTGATTAGATTAGTTAGATTATTGAGCCAGGCTAATGCTGGCAGCAGATGCAGTGATGGTAACCTGGCCTTTCAGTAGATCCTTCCACTGGGTTCGCCATATTTTGATCCTGCAGCCCAGACATTTGACGGTCTATTGATTTTGGTGCCTTGACGCCTGATTATGCAGCCAATCAATATCGTTTGGAATGGATTGAGTTCATGAGAAGTAGTCTGAGAGATGCATCAAAACCAATAGCCTTTCACCTCTGGAGAGCTGGATTCAATGCCACTGAATCGCGATGTTGCCATGCGTCATGGGTAAATGAGACTGGTGCTCATTGCCAACTGGTGCAGCTTGGGTCAAATCTGGCTTTGGAATGGCATACTGTCCTTGAATGGTTATAGGCCTCTAGAGGTGGTCCTCAGGTCAGGGTTGAGGCACATGGAGGGGTGGTGTGGGGAAAGCTCGACTGTCGCCTGCCTGTGCTGTTACCTGTCCTGCCTCCTGCAAAGAGACTGGAGAATGGACGGCGTGGGCCGGTAACGGATGCCCCCCCCCCCACCCCCCCCCCCCCCAGTCCACGCCTTCGGGGGGGCTCCCACATGACCACGCAGCATCTGTTTCACACATCAATGATGGATGCGAGAATGCCAGGGCAATCGTGATGGCCCGCGCAGTTGAGTTGGGGTGCATAATCCCCTGACTCTGAACCTGAGCCCCTGTACTCCCTCGTATTTCCTTGATCTTGAAACCCACCTTTCCCAATGAAGGGGCCACACTGATAGCAGGGGCCCACCACCCGGGGAAAACGGGGGGTCTACTGGCAGCTTTTCTTTTGGTCTTAGAGCTGCGGATGTCCTTTTCCCCGTTTGTCAATGATCATAGCGAAGCTTTTGGAAGAGGGGTTAGTGGGTCCACCCAAAGGGGATAATTCTTCGGGGAAAATTTCCCCTTTCTGAGATTTTTTGAACGTGACCACTCTCCTCCCCCTTTTTTCTTAACTGTTTTCTCCTTTTTTTTCCCGGATATATGCCAACTTCCTTTCCAGGGTAATTTGGGCCGGATGGGGAATGGACTTTTAAATCCCCCTTTCAATAAACACCGGGGGCCCCAAAGTCGAGCGTGTTCCGGGGAGTTTGGACTTTGAGGGGGTCAACTCTTTGTTCCAGGGGGGGGGAAAAAACCAAAAACCCGAAAGGCGCGAGGCCAGAGGGGAAAAGGGGACCCCCGGGCCCGGGGAAGGGGGAAGGGGGCGGAAGGCCGGGGGTTGGAAAAATTTGGGGGCGAGGGGGAAAAGGTTGAGGGGGGCCCCCGGCCGGCGGAGGGAGGAAGGGGGGGGGGGAGGGGGGAAAAGGGGGAAGGGGGAAAGAGAACCCGGGGTGGGTGGAAAGGGGGCCAGGACCCAAACCCACAACCTCGCCCTGTCCTTTCCCCGGGGGCCCCCCCCCCATATAGACATTTTATGCGAGCTAGGACCGAGATACACTCCATTGAACCCAAGGGCGTTTGGGGGAATGTCTTTCAAATTTAATCAATTCACTTGAGGAAATCCTGTCACATCCCCATTGGGTCTTTCAACAACCCCTTTTGGCACCTAACATAAGGATGCGGGACCTACTCTAAGGGCAGCAGAAGCGGGGGGGGCCTGCCTGAACTCAGCAAGGGAAAGGGAAACACGCCTAAAAAGCCAAACTCTCAAATAACTTTGTTACTCGGGAACTGAGAAGTAACAGTGTTCTTTAAACCAGGAGGTACCCAAATACCCCCTCCGCTGGGAGCTGGGGACACCCCCCCCGGTCTCTTTTTCCCCCTTGTTTCCCCCAAGCCTCGACAAACGGCTTTTGGTGGGGAAAATGTTGGAAAATCTTTTGCAGGCAGCGTGTGCAACGTGAGGGACTGAGGGGGGGAGCTAACTCTTGAAATAAGTTGCCCTTTTTCAAGGCGTTCAGTTTGCTTTTTCTTTGTATGGCACTTAAGGTTTTCGCCCCCCTGGCTCACACAGGAAATACAAAAATTTGCTGGGTTTGGGTTGGATGAAATAGCTTGGGGCCGGGGCTTTCCCCTTACCTCTCACAACACTTCAGGCAGCAAACGGGGCTAGGCCTGTGAGGAGGGACGGTGTTCGTGCAGGCAGGGTGTGGGAGGGTCCCGGGCCAAAAACCCAAATCTCGGACCTTTATGGGTTTTCCCTAGAGTTGCAGACCCAAATTGGGTGGGGGCCCAGGACCGAGGGGACACTCCAAAATTTGGGAAAAAGGGGCGGGTTTTCAAAGTCTGCATTGAGATCAGATACACCAGGAGAATTTCCCTTTACTTTTCCCCATCTCTTCACAAACCCCTTTCCGGACCCAAAAATAAGGATGCTGGGACCTACCTACGGGAGTCAGAATGCCGGGGGGTCCTTTCCCCCAACTCAGCTCGCACCCAAAGGAAAAACCCCTAAAAAAAGCCGCTTTAAACTACCCGCCGTTCCCCGGGGACTGAAAAAACGTAACAAAAAAAAAAAGTTCCCAACGCCAGGAGGACCCCAGAATACCACTCCACTTTCAGCTGGAGACACCCTCCAGGTCTGCTTATTCCCCTTGGGGTCCCCACAAACCCTGGGCAAACGGGTGTGGTGAGATGTTTTGGAAAAATCTTTTTTGCGGGATTTTTGCAATGAGGGACGGAGGGTGGCCCCAACCCCCAAAGTAAATTGCTTTTGGCAAGGCTTTCAGGTAGCTTCTCTGTTAAGGCCCCTTGGAATTAGGGCCTGGCTCACGAGGAAATATAGGAAAATCGCTGGTTGGGGCTTGGATGCCCCTGTCTTGTTGGGGCCGGGGAATTTCCACTTTTCCTCCCCACTACACTTCAGGGGACGCTCGGGGGGTAGGCCTGTTAAAAGAGAAAGGTGTAGTCAGGGGAGGTGGGGGAGGGACTGTCCCTTAAACCCAACTCTCGGGAAATGTGTTTCCTTTTCAGGCAGATGTCTCCCGACTCTTTTTATGGGAGCTAGGAACCCAGCAAAACCCCCCCATTTAACAAAACGTTGGGAATGTCTGCAGAGATCAGATACACTTGAGGAAATCCCGTCACTTTTCCCCTTTTTTACACAACCCCCTTCTGGGCCCCAACATTGGGGGTGCGGGACCTATTTCTACGGGGGAAAATCAGGATGGGGAGGGTCCGCCCACCCCCAGCTCCCCACAAGGAAGCATGCCCAACAAGCCCCGCTTTCAACGGGTGCGTAACTTTGGGCCAAATTTAGAAACTTAAATTTTTCTATCCGGGGGCGTTTTCCCCCAATACCAATCCACTTTCAGCTGGAGACACCATCCCGGTCTGCTTATTTACTTGTGTCTCACAAGCCCCTGAAAAAACGGGTTTTGTTGGCAGATGTTTTTAAACCTTTTTGCAGGCAGTTTTTCAACTGTTAGGGACCCGGGGTGAAACTCAACCCCTCCCAAGTAAAAATTTTTTTGGAAAAACCCTTCCCGGAGCTTCTCTCCCTTTTGGCACTTAGGATCAGCACTTGGCTTCCCAGGGAAAAATAGGAAATTCCCCCGGGTTGAGCTTGGGTGCCCTAGTCTTCTTGGCCGGGGGGTTTTCCCCATACCTTCACAACACTTTAGTCACCATCGGGGTAGGGCTGGGTTTCGGGGCGCGGGTTTTAAACCTGCAGGGGATGTGGGGGGGGAACAGTCCAAAAGCTCAACTCTCGGAAGCTTTGTATCCTTTTGCAGGCAGATGGGGGGAAGGCACTTATTGAGGGGTGCTGGGGCCCCTTTGTAAAACTCTCATTGAAAAGGTTTTTTTTGCAATGTCTTATTGGACTCATTTTTCCACTTGAGCACAGCCCTGTCACTTCCCATTTTTTTTCCCAACAACCTTTCCAGCCCCAAACAAAAGGATGCTGGGACTTATTCGCCCGTGCAGTCAGGTGCGGGGGGGGCCTCCCCCCCTTTCAGCCCCCGGGCAAAAGGAAGCATGCCTACAAGCCACTTTTAAAACTACTCTTTTCTTGGGGCACTAAAGAACGAAGCAAAACCTAAGCCGGGAAAGGACCCAAATACCACTTACTACAGCTGGGAACCCCCATCCGGTCTGCTTATTCCACTTGCGTCTCACAACCCTCTGAAAAAAAGGGCTCTGGGTGCAGATGTTGGAAACTCTTTCTGAAAGGCAGTTTTGAAAATTTGTGAGGCATTGAGGGAGTAAAACCCCCTCCGAATTAAATTGCTTTTGGACAAGGCGTTCGGGGCTAGCTTCTTCGTAGGGAACTTAGGTGAAAAACCCTGGTTACAAAGGAAATCTAGGAAACTGCTAGATGGGAAAATTGGTTTCACCGCCCTTGGGGGCCGGGTATTTTTCCCATTCCCTTTTCACCACACTTCAGGCACACATCGGGGTTTGGGCCCCCCCTTAGGGGGCACGGTGTCCCTGCAGGGGGGAAAATGAGGGAGAGACAGCCCAAAAGCACAACTCTGGGAAAGTGGGGTTATGCTTTCCCAGGCAAATGTTTTGGAAAGGGCCCAACTTTTAAAGGGGGTGCTGCACCGATTTTACACTTTAAATTGAAAAAGAACGTTTGAAATGTTTATTGAGATCAGATACACTTGAGGAGAATCCTGTCATTTCCCCACATGCTTTAAAAACAAACCCTCTTCTGGCCCCCTTTAACATAGGATGCTGGGCCCTTTACTTTAAGGGGCCCAGTAAAAGGATGGGCAGGGCCTGCCCTTACCCATTTCCCTCACAAGGAAGGATGCCTACCCCCATCTTTCAACTAGCTGCCTTCAAAGGCACTGACAACTTTGGGCCTTTTCAAAGACAGGGGTTCCCCCGGGAATTCCCCCTTCCACTGCGTTGGAGCCCACACTCCAGGTCTGCTGTTTCCCAATTGCGACTCACAAGCCTCTAAAAAAATGGCTCTGGTGCAAAATTTTGGGAAAATTTTTTTTCTGCAGGCATGTGCAACTGTGGGGACGGGAGGGTTGAGCTAAACAAACCCAAAGAAATTTGGTTTTTTTGGGAAAAAGTCTACAGCTAGCTTCTCTCGTATGGCACTTAAGATTAGCCCCCCTTGGGGGATCCCTGGGTGGCGCAGCGGTTTTGGCCCGCCTCCCTTTTTGGCCCCGGGGGCCCGCGACCCTTTGGAGCCCCGGGGAAATCGAGTCCCACGGTCAGGCCCCCGGGTGCATGGAGCCTGCTTCTCCCCCCCCGCCCTGTGTCTCTGCCTTTTCTCTCTCCTCGGGTTGACTACCCATAAATAAATAAAAAAAAAATTAAAAAAAAAAAGATGTACCCAACCCCGGGGGTTCACACAGGAAATATTTGGGAACCCCGCTAGATTGAGCTTGGTTTGCACTAGTCTTGTGGGGGGGGGATTTTTCCACTTACCCCCACCCCACTTCGGGCACGCATGGGGGCTAGGCCTGTTGGGGAGCGCGGTTTGTCCCTGTAGGCAGGTTGGGGGTTTGGGGCAGTCCATAAGGGCCCAACTCTCGGAAAAGTGTGTATGCGTTGCGGGCTGCTGTTGCTGGGACACTTTGATGGGGCTAAGCCGAGAAAAACCTTCATTGAACAAGGACGTTTGCAATGTTTTGCATTGAGATCAGGTAAAAACCTGGGGAAAATCCTGTCATTTCCCCCAACTTTCCTTTTCCCCCAAAAACCTCTTTTTGGCCCCCCAAAAACTTAAGGTGCTGGGACCTAACTCTAGGGGGAAATCGAATGCGGAGGGGTTCCTGCCCTGCCCCCAGCTCCCCAAAGGGGAAAGGGCACCCCTTTCAAGCCAGCTTTCAACAAGCTCGTTTTTGGACATGGAACCCGAAAACCAGTTTTTAAGCCAGGAGGTACCCAAAAAACTGCCCCACTGCAGTTGGGAGACCCCCTCCAGGTTCTGCTTTTCCCACTTGCTTTCTCACAAGCCTTTTGGCAAAGGGGCCCTTTGGGGGCAGATTTTGGGGAAAACCCCTTTCTGCAGGCAGTGGGGCAACTGGGGGGGGCCCTGGGGGTTTGGGAGCCCCAACACTCCAAAGGGAAGTTGTTTTCCCGGAAAAGGCGTTCAGCTATTTTCCCTTTTTTCCCGTATGGCATTAGGATGTCCACCCCGGCTACACAGGGAAAAAATTTAGAATCGTGGTTTGGTTTGGGAGGGCCAATTTGTTTTTGGGGGGGGGGAATTTTTTCCAAATTACCCCCTTCAAAACACTTCGGGAAAACCCCATCGGGGTGGGGCCTGTTAGGAGCGGGTTTTCCTGCAGGCAGGGAGGGGGGGGTGCGTCCTTTAAGCCCAAATCCCCGAAGTGTGTTGCTTTGCAGGAGATTTTCTGGAACCTTTTTTGAGGGAAAGGGGGGGGAAAACCGGGGTACACTTAAAATTGAAAAAGGGAAACTTTTGGGCAATGTCTCCCATTGAGATCAGAACATTTGAGGAAACCCCTGCCCCCCCCTTAATTGCTTTTTCCCCTAAACTTTTTTTTCCCGGGCACCTAAAAATAAGGACTGGGCCCCTTGTCTACGGGCTTTCAATGGGGGAGGGTCCTCCCCTGAACTCGTCCACAAGGAAGCACCCAAAAGCCAGCTTTAAAACCTAGCTGCATTCCCTCGGGCACTG